>NC_082396.1:5503969-5527691 GCF_031168955.1 Gadus macrocephalus | reverse complement strand
TGTAGGGGACACCATCTAACCGGTACTGAACCCACTATACATGGATCAGAACCATGTAGGGGACACCATCTAACTGGTACTGAACCCACTATACATGGATCAGAACCATGTAGGGGACGCCATCTAACTGGTACTGAACCCACTATACATGGATCAGAACCATGTAGGGGACACCATCTAACTGGTACTGAACCCACTATACATGGATCAGAACCATGTAGGGGACACCATCTAACTGGTACTGAACCCACTATACATGGATCAGAACCATGTAGGGGACGCCATCTAACTGGTACTGAACCCACTATACATGGATCAGAACCATGTAGGGGACACCATCTAACTGGTACTGAACCCACTATACATGGATCAGAACCATGTAGGGGACACCATCTAACTGGTACTGAACCCACTATACATGGATCAGAACCATGTAGGGGACACCATCTAACCGGTACTGAACCCACTATACATGGATCAGAACCATGTAGGGGACACCATCTAACCGGTACTGAACCCACTATACATGGATCAGAACCATGTAGGGGACACCATCTAACTGGTACTGAACCCACTATACATGGGATCAGAACCATGTAGGGGACACCATCTAACCGGTACTGAACCCACTATACATGGATCAGAACCATGTAGGGGACACCATCTAACTGGTACTGAACCCACTATACATGGATCAGAACCATATAGAGTTGTGCCTGTTTAGCATACTAGTAGCCATTTGAGCCTCCAAGCTGTCTGCTGTTGACCTGCGACTGAGCTGAGGTGTGCTGAAGTGTGCTTGCTTGCGCTCTCTCTCTCTCTCTCTCTCTCTCTCTCTCTCTCTCTCTCTCTCTCTCTCTCTCTCTCTCTCTCTCTCTCTCTCTCTCTCTCTCTCTCTCTCTCCTCTCTCTCTCTCTCCTCTCTCTCTCTCTCTCTCTCTCTCTCTCTCTCTCTCTCTCTCTCTCTCTCTCTCTCTCTCTCTCTCTCTCTCTCTCTCTCTCTCTCTCTCTCTCTCTCTCTCTCTCTCTCGAGCGGAGGAAACACTTTCTATACACGGGCAGAGGCAGAGCAAACACAGCAGCCCAGACACCTCCTGTCCCCATTCTGTTTGTCTCCTTGTTTGTTTCTATCATGCACCCTTCCCCGTAACAGCTGCCACTCGGGCCACTCTCGCTATAAGTGGATATATCTATTGTAAGGAGAGGCTGTTTGAGTGTCCACACAATGACTGGTTTCCATCCTCTCTCTCTCTCTCTCTCTCTCTCTCTCTCTCTCTCTCTCTCTCTCTCCCCCTCATCCAGTCTCCTGATGTCATTAGCTCTTCTTTGTTTGTTATTGGTCAGGGCCTCCTGGATACTCGTCCCCCGGCCTGGTGAGATGATGTATTTGGTATTAATTTCATTGCACATCCTTCCTAATTCAATGAGGAGAACGGCGGACCGTCCGTAATGAAATGAGCGATGATCACCAGGTGGAAGTGTGTGTGTGTGTGTGTGTGTGTGTGTGTGTGTGTGTGTGTGTGTGTGTGTGTGTGTGTGTGTGTGTCTGAGTGAGATAGATTGTGCTTGTGTGTGTCTGTGTGTGAGTGTGTGTATGACTGAGATTGAGAGAGTGTGTGTGTTTGTGTGTGTGTGCATGAGAGAGTTAGAGTGAGCCTGTGGGCGTGTGTGCATGGATTAGTGTGCGTGACAGAATATGTTCGTTTGCGAGTGAGTGCGAGAGTTTGTTTGCGAGAGTGTGTGTGTGTGTGTGTGTGTGGGTGTGTGTGTATGAGAGAGAGTGTGTGTGTGCATGATAGAGAGTGTGTGTGTGGGGTGTGCGTGAGAATGTGTGTGTGTGTGTGTGTGTGTGTGTGTGTGTGTGTGTGTGTGTGTGTGTGTGTGTGTGTGTGTGTGTGTGTGTGTGTGTGTGTGTGTGTGTGTGTGTGTGTGTGTGTGTGTGTGTGTGTGTGTGTGTGTGCGCGCGTTCGGGTGTGTATGTCATGGCTAATTCCATTGCATCCTTCTCCACCGGGCTCTCCATCTCTCCCTCAGAGCAACATTCTGTCTTTACTTCTCTCCTTCATCTCCTTCGCATTCTGCTCTTGTCTTCGTCTGCAAGACATCTAAAACAAGAATCGCGCAAATAATGTACCCCCCTACCCAGATGACCCCCAAGGCACAGAACAAAGCGGAAACTGTTTTAAAAGGAAGTCAGCACTTTAATCATCTTATGATTACATGATAATTTGAGCGTTTATATATGTGCCTCAAATCTAGTTAAGACCAGGCTCTGCAGCAGGGTAGACAGAGAATGGATGAACAAATAAATAAATACATGCACTCGTGCTGTTACTGAAGAGGCAGGTTGAATACAAAAGTACATTTTTTGGGGGTTGTCGTACTATGCAGAGAGACGGGAAAATTCAGGCAGTTGTCAACAAACAGCAAACCTTTTTTGCAGGTTGTGCAAAATGAATATGAAAGTAAAGGGTATTTACAGTCACTCGATTTATATTCTTGTTAAAGCTAAGAAGCCGATGAGCATCGCCGGGAGGCAGTGGTGTAGCATAGTTGTGATAGGCCTCGGCATAGTTGTGAAGCCCCCCCCCACACACACACACACACACACACACACACACACACACACACACACACACACACACACACACACACACACACACACACACACACACACACACACACACACACACACACACACACACACACACACACACACACACACACACACACACACACACACACACCACACACACACGCGATTGCATCCACTCCCCCATAGGGCCTAAGCCAACAGCCGCCATATCGAGAACGCAAAATCATGATCAGAACCATGGACAGAGACTTAGCATCCCTAGATCACACGTCAAAATTGTGCAAACATTTTTGGACCACGTACACCGTATTTGCAACACACTGAACCACACAACTACAATTCCCAACAGCACAACTATGGCCTAATCCAAATGGCCAATGGTAACATACTCCTACATGGCACAGCGGCCATAACCAATAATAAAATAACAACTGCTCTTACCGTTCAGAGTTAACTGCGTGCCTTCTGTTCAGCGAACTCGTTGATAATAGAGGTGAAATCCAATTTTCTTGCTCTTTCATTCTCGATGGAGAGTATGGCCAATCCAGTCAATCGCTCCTGTGCCATGGCGCTACTTAGGTAGCTACTACTTTTTAGCTTGCTAAACATTGCAATGTTATGGCTTGGCTTTTAACAATATATGTTAGAGTTGGAGACGCTCACTCTCAAGAAGACAACCCTAGCATTAACGTGACAGGCTGCACGTAGCCTATGATCAGAAACATCACGTTGATTGGTCGAACAGATTTCCCAGCAGGCCCTATTATTTTGTAAATGTTGAAAATAAAAGAAAATAAATTAAGTAGCCTAAGTGCGATTGTATATACTTTCTTATTCGTGGCCAAAATATCACTACTGTAACCAATTACATACATTAAGGAAGAGGAAGGGAAAATATATGAGCCACCCTGACTTTGATGTTATGAGAGAAGAGAGTCTATATAAAAACCCTTCCTACATACACGTGTATGTATGTCTGTTCCTTCCTACATACACTTGTTGATATCTTGAGCTGCCTTCGTCGGGCGGCGCGGCGACCGTCGGGCGGCCGCGGCCGGGCCCCGCCGAGGCCCGCAGGCATAGGGTTGACGCTCGTGCGAGACTCGGGCAAATCTGAACGAATTTGCAATCGCTTCCCTGTCTTCATTGTGTTAAACCAGCCAACAGCGCGGCAGTGGGGAAAATCCAGCTTGGTGATTTGTAATGGTAATGGTGCGTTCCAGAATCCATCCAAAGCAATAGGATGTGGTACTTATCCTACCTGAACTGTATTAGCTCCACTTGATGAAGTGGGGGTAGGTCGATCACCCCCCAGTAGGAGGTTCCACTTCGACAAGCATTCCAGTGCCCTTTCTTAGTTGGAGGTAGGATAAGTCCCACGTCCCACTGGTTTGGATGGGCTGTGGAACGCACCGGATCGGAAACAGGAAAAATTGTATTGCTTCTCTCCAGCTCCTGCTTGCAGGGCGAATTCAAATCGCCGGCAGAACGGGTACCCAGTCGAATCAATAATGTTAATATGCAATTCAATTAGAAGTTGTTTGCTTCTAAACAAAAAAGGAAGTTAGATTCAATGCAGTTATAGTGAATGTTAAATAACCACTAAATGGGCATAGCTTCATTGACAGTTGGATTACAGCCTCTATGACCATACGGTGCAAAGACACCGAGAACACAATTCTGTCATAAATGATAGCAAAAAAATAATTAATTAATCTCATAGGCCTGTGCTTTTCATTTTGAAATTGTGAATTTGCGGAGTAGGCCAAGTGAGTGATTACGCCGTCGGCTCCGTCTAGATTAATGTGTAATTTAGGGGAATTACTGGGAGCAGGCGGGAGAGAGAGAGAGAGAGAGAGAGAGAGAGAGAGAGAGAGAGAGAGAGAGAGAGAGGGAGAGAGAGAGAGAGGAGAGAGAGAGAGAGAGAGAGAGAGAGAGAGAGAGAGAGAGAGAGAGAGAGAGAGAGAGAGAGAGAGAGAGAGAGAGAGAGAGAGAGAGAGAGAGAGAGAGAGAGAGCTCATTATACCTGAGAAAGAATTGCTTCAAAATGACCCACGCAGAACAGATGTGTCTGGCCTGCCTGGCGGACACTGGTGGTCCTCTGGCCTGCGGTCGCATCCCTTCAACAGGCATCTCCGCTGATTGGCCCTCGGGGGAGCTAACATGACATCTGGAGCATGTGCTCGACAATGAACTTAATGCATTTATTTGTGTCGCCCATGCTATTATGCACAATGATTCAAAATGTGGTATTCAATCGCACACACGCGCGCACACACACGCGCACGCACGCACGCACGCAGGCACACACACACACACACACACACACACACACACACACACACACACACACACACACACACACAAATAAATTCCAATTCCAGTAAATCCAAACAGCACCAACATTGTTAAGTGCGCAGTGATTCAACGGTGGGGCATTAGTATGCTTACGCCATCTACTGGCTGGTTTTGTTTCTTCACGTCAATAAGTAGTCTGGGGAGGGGGGAGGGGTTGCAGCGCCGAGTGTCAGATTCCGGCCTGTGTGTGTGTGTGTGTGTGTGTGTGTGTGTGTGTGTGTGTGTGTGTGTGTGTGTGTGTGGTGTGTGTGTGTGTGTGTGTGTGTGTGTGTGTGTGGTGTGTGTGTGTGTGTGTGTGTGTGTGTGTGTGTGTGTGTGTGTGTGTGTGTGTGTGTGTGTGTGTGTGTGTCACGGTGTGCTCACTGATTTACCAACATCAGGTACAGAGTCGGTTGAGTCCTCCTCGGCCATCAGTCAGTCCGACGTCTTTGTCTTAAGCCGCCTCTTCATTGATTGTCCGCATGTTCACAGCCGGCCGTCAAAGAAAGCGTATCCTTGTTTTTCACTTCGACATGTACGGCTGACGTGTTCATTGGTCTCAAAGGATACAAACCGTTCTATCAATAAGAGCAGGCCGGCGGATCAGAGCTTCCTCCACACCCTCCTCAGGAGAAGCGCCTCGACATGCGGGTCTGATATGAGCTGTGGTTATTAAGGGTCGGTTGTTTATCTCCTGAGCAGAGAAGCACTGCTGAAGAAGCGGTGTTTCATCAGAGGGGGAAAGTGTTCGACGGCACATGAATGTTAATGTTTGCACTTTGATGAGTTAGCTTTCAGTTTCCATCAATAACATCTCTGTGTTTGCTGTTGCAATTACATTTCTTCTTTTTAATTTGTTTTTGTTCTGAGATAGAGAGTTTTTGTATGTATGTGCATGTGGGAGAGAGAGTGAGCCTGTGTCCGTGTGTGTGCATTGATGAGCGCGCGTGACAGAAAGTGTGTTTGCATGAGAGTGTGTGCTTGTGCGTGTCGGTGTGCGTGAGAGTGTGTGTGTGTGTGTGTGTGTGTGTGTGTGTGTGTGTGTGTGTGTGTGTGTGTGTGTGTGAGAGAGATATGACACCTTCATATCACAATATCCATTCAATTATTTGTATCCATTTCAAACACCGCTTTGAGAAAAATACTTTTAATAAATGCTTACAATTCACATGTGTATTATTCAAACTATAGTACCTTTCAGGGGCCTAGAGGGTCACCAGTCTTATTGTGGCTGAGAACAAATACCCAAAGTAATATTCACACAAGGCAATGCGAGACACCGTAATAAATAGTATAATTGAGACTTCAGCTTGGAATGAATAGAAAGTACCATAGAGGTTGTAATAATCATCATTTCACTGGGACTGCTAAGGCACATTTCAGCAAGAGAAAGAGAGGACACACAAACAAACAAACTAATGTATATCATCTTTCTCATCCAAATATCCCAGTTGTGGCTGATACGTTTTGTAATATCCGTTCAGGGCGGTGGGGGAGATAAAGTGCTCAGTGGCTGATTGTCATCATTTGGAGGCAAAAGGAGGACATTTTGTCCTTCATTACACAGAATAGTTCCTTCAAAAGATAATAAAAGTACCTTTGAGGGATACCGTAAACATTGCAACAGTAGCACGTTTTGGTCCAGTAGGATTACACACAAATCTAGTTTAGATTAAATTCTACATCATAAAAGTGTTTTGCAACTTCTATACTAAAAGTGGCCTTTGCTCGTTACTTTTAAAACGTTATCCAGCGAGGGATCAGCCTGCCTTGACAATATGTCATACTAGTCTTTGCACGGTAAGTCATAGACTTAATTCAGTACAAGGCCTCTTCAATGAGTCCACATGAAAGAGGAAAGGCAGAATAGTGTTAGAGCTGAACTCAATATCTGTACTCTTCACACAGCGACGCAACGTAGACAGACCCTGGCCCATCTATGGCGGTGGCTACGTGCTGACAGGGGGGGAGGGAATCGTCCCGCTGTATGTAGCAGTCGAGCTGATGCCTCCCAGGGCTTTGCTGGGGGCCTCCCAGCCAGGGCTCCACAGAGGCGTGGCCCATGCTGAAACGGCTCCAGGGTTAAGGGGTCCGCCACGGTGGCGAGCCCGACTCCGGTGGCGGGGCTCCCCTGGTGCAGCAGAGCCATTTCACCCTGGCTGGGCGGGGAACACTGGGAGACTGTGGTCCCGGTTCCGGCGCAGGGAATGGTGCAGGCCTCCCGTGGGTCCTCAACTTCCAGCTCCTTCAGGAGGCTGTCGAACACACTGTCGTCCAGAACCAGCTCGTGCTGCTTGAAAGGCTGAGCTGCTGCTGCTGCTGCTGCTGCTGCTGCCGGGATGGAGGGATTCTCGGACCAGTGCGGGACCACCGTCTCCGAGCCCTGACCCTGACCGGGAACGCCGTACAGGTCGAAGCTGTTGGCCAGGGAGGAGATCTGCTGGGCCAGGATGCTGATCTCGGCGTGCTCCCAGTCGCAGTCGTACTGGAACGAGCCGAGCGACGTGGGCGAGGGGGACGGCGTGAGCAGGCCGGGCGGGACGTGATGCGTCTGGAAGGCGCTGCCCCCTGGTGGCAGCTCCAGGAGGGCCAGGTCCGCCTGGTCCAGGGTGTAGAAGTCTTCCGGGCCGCCCAGCATATCAGGCAGGGAGAGGCAGTCTGGGACCAGGCGGGCGCCGGCCGCACAGCCTGCCCCGGACCTGTAGCGGGGCGATGAGTGGTGCTCCGCGAGGGGGGACGCGTTCACGCCGAGCGAGTCCCCTTCGAAGGCCCGCGGGGGAGACTGTGTCGAGGGGGCCGTAGGGGGACGTGTGGGGGAAGGGGCCCAGGCTGTCGAGGTACGGGTAATAGGAGGGCGAGCTCTCTGGGGAGGAGGGCTGACGGATCAGAGCAGCCGTGTAAATCCATTAGGAAGTCACAGCCCGGCTCCTCGTTGCCCAGGGAGCCGACGGAGGGGGCGGGGCTGTGCGGCGGGGTGAACCGCAGGAGGCTGTCTCCCATGGCGACGGTCGAGGCGTCGGGGCCGGCGCGGGGGGAGGAGGAGACACACGCCGCGCGGTGTACGTCTCGCCCCCCCCTCCCGCCCTCCGCCCCGCGCCTCGTCTTGGCGGCGGGCTCCTCGCCTCGGCTGTCGGAGCCGCTCGGCCGCCTGAAGCCCCGCGCCGGGCCGCGGCGCCGGCTACCAGGCTGGGGGACGTCCACCGCTTGTGGAGGGCAGAGTTCGGCCTCGGCTAACGACCGGGCCCGGAAGCATCGCTCTGGATCTTCTTTACGAGATAGAAAGCCTGCGCTCTCGCTGGGGAAGAGGGAGAGAGCGGAGAGAGAGAGGAGAGGGAGCAGAGGAGCGGTTTAATATTTTATTAACCCGGATTTTATACAGCGATGGTAAATATATACAGGGATGGAATGTGAGTGTCTCAGCAGAATGTGCACGGTGCACGTTTAGGAGGACGGGTGAGGGGCGTTGTCTGCACCGGGGTTCGTACCTGATGATGTGGTTGGTGCAGTGGATGCTCTGGCTGTCGCCCTGGTTGGTGGCTCGGGTGTACACCCACGTCCAGGTCAGATCCTTGTGCTGGAGCTCAACACCATCTCCACCTCTCCGCCTTCATCTGCCTCCACTGAACCCCAACAGAAAAGCCCTCATGGTTAGTTTCAGGATAAACCAAGATTTAAGAGTAGACTTTTATATGAACTTGACTCTAAATGTTTGATGAGAAACCGCATGTTTTTCGGAGCCGCTTTCACACACACCTAAACTTAGATGAGCGTCTCTGGCCCTCTTCAGGTCTTGGGGGTGGAGACCAGCGTACCAGGAACGTCCAGACATCTCCTCCGCCGTGTAGCCCAGATAACAAACCACGCTGTCAAAGAAAAGAGAAGGCGCGGTCGATAACCAGGATTATCGTATCGCAGCACAGCGCAAGTCATAAACGACATTCGGATAAAAAAACATTAAAAAAATAAAAGCGTCAGGATGATGTTACCTGTCGGAGACGTGAGTGAAGCTCAGATCCGGTTTGTGGACGCTGCTGAAGTAGGGGCCGAGGGGGCCCGTCTCGGGGCCCTGAACGCGGTCCACTGTGGGGGTGCAGAGGGCCACGAAGACGCGCTCCCCCCCGGACGAGGACTCCGTAGGGACAGGGAGGGAGGGAGACCTGGAAGCCGATTGGAAGCAGCCTCTGACGAGCATGGAGCAGCAGTGGCCATGTTTGAGCCGGAACGCCTTGGTGGTCTGCATGCTACATACGAAACTCCTCTCTGGGAAAAGGAGAAAGCGAAGCAGACAGGGGGGTCAGGGTGGAGGTCGGTGTGTTTTCGGGATGTGATTGTGTTCTGGCGTGCAAGGGTGGCTGCCGTAATGAAACACGGCGGTGTGATTGTTTTGTTACCTGTCGACGAGTTGTTGTCAGACTCCAGCTGAGCCATGACCGTGTCGACGTCGGAGCGTTCAATCATGTCGTAGACCGTGTCTCCCTGAAGAACGTCCACCTGAGGAGACACACGGGTGTTATCGCAATGAACCGACCTGAACCCATCGGTGATGAAAGACCCTCTCAAGGGGAGCACAGAAGCGAGTTCCACCGGAGAAAGTTTGAAAGTCAAGTGAACTTATTTTAATTAGTCTCACCATAGAGTGGCCCAGATATTCAGCTACATTTTCCGAAACGTAGACCAGCTTCCCCTGGGCGCCGAGCACCAGGATGAAGCCGTGCAGGGCTGGCAGGAAGGTCTCGTAGGGGGGAGTGGAGCCAGGACCCTGTCTGACCGGCAAACCTGAAGGGGTGACGAGAGACACTCACTTATTAACTTACACACACAGGCGCGCTCTCTCTCTCTCTCTCTCTCTCTCTCTCTCTCTCTCTCTCTCTCTCTCTCTCTCTCTCTCTCTCTCTCTCTCTCTCTCTCTCTCTCTCTCTCTCTCTCTCTCTCTCTCTCTCTCTCTCTCTCTCTCTCTCGTGTGTGTGTCCTGAGCTGCTGCATATTTAACTCAAGCTAACCTTTTTATGTAGCATCGTAACAACACTCATGTAAAATATCGAGTGTAAATCATGCATAGTGTGTGTTTGTTTGTGTGTGTGCATGTTATATAACTAATGTATTTCGTACAAAGCGTGTGTGTGTGTGCGTGTGAGTGTGTGTGTCTGCGTCAGTGTGTGCGTGCGTGTTCATTCACACGCGCGCATGTGTGTGTGTGTGTGTGTGTGTGTGTGTGTGTGTGTGTGTGTGTGTGTGTGTGTGTGTGTGTGTGTGTGTGTGTGTGTGTGTGTGTGTGTGTGTGTGTGTGTGTGTGTTTCGGGACTCACCCTGGAGGACCACGGACTTCCTGATGTAGGTGCAGACGGCCGCCATGGAGTGGAGGTAGGAGAGGCGTTCCTGCTCCTCCCGGGGCAGGGGCAGTAGGGCCCGCATGCTCCGGATCTCCGCGTTCAGGAGGTCCCGACGCACCTTGGACGCCCCCTTGGTGGACCGGGTGGACCTGTGGGGAAACCATGGCGACGGTGATGGTGAGAAAGGGGTTGATGATGGTTTATGAGGCACAACGCACTAAACTTCCTCTGTGGTCTGCAGGGTAAAACTAAGCCGCTGTCTGTCTATCCGGTCTCTCACTAAGAGGTCTCTGCCCTCTCAGAAGAGGGAGCCCGGTAGCCGGGGCCTATCGAGTATGAAAGGGATGTAGGATATCAAGGGTTCCTATGGAAACGGCTGATTTCAAGAGCTCGCCATCTCTGTGGCAGAGGAGGAGAGAGAGAGAGGGAGAGAACACTTGTTCACACACACACGTGTGTGTGTGTGTGTGTGTGTGTGTGTGTGTGTGTGTGTGTGTGTGTGTGTGTGTGTGTGTGTGTGTGTGTGTGTGTGTGTGTGTGTGTGTGTGTGTGTGTGTGTGTGTGTGTGTGTGTGACGTGTGTGTGTGTGTGTGTGTGTGTGTGTGATCAGTGTCAGTGTGGGCTCAATGTGAGTTACTGTGTGTTGTATAGCGCAATAGGTGGATGTGGGTGTCTAGTGGGTGGGGGGGGGGACATGCACGTCATCAAAACACACAGAGACAGAAAGTGCCACATAAGGACAGCGATATATCCATTGCATTTAGGTCGTTTGAGAACCACATTTCAGCAGGTTGAAAAACCCATACTGTTGATGGAGGCATTTCATGATTAGCTTAAATGGTGTTTTCTTTCGGTTCATGCATGCACCACAATAAGATTCAAGTAAATATATATACCCTATAGACAACTTTTAAACATTTGGAATTTAAATGGTGGTCATTTTAATTATGGTATATCAAAGCAGGTCTTCAACCAAACTTTTATGAACCGTTTGGAAGACCTCTAGGGGACGAGTATAAACAGTACTGACCTGGATGTCTTGCAGGCTCCGTTGCTGATGTCTTCAGAAGACTGGTGCAGGGAGCAGGGAGAGCTGAGGTGACTTTTGCAGAAGTCGCACCAAACAGTCATTTTCGCGGCGAATTGAAAACCTACAACCTACAAAATAATGTCCTGGTTAGAAAATGTGTACTTTTGCAAAAAAATAAATAAAAAAAATGATAACGCATAATAAACGCATGCATAACTTTTAATTCCTTGTTTTTGAATGATCATTTAGAAAATACGAAAACAACCAAAAAATATCAAAAAGGATTTGCTATCCTTTTTATCCCCCTTTTGCTGTCAAAATGAAAATGAAGAAACGAGAGAGCGAGAGTGAATCCCAGTGGGGCCACGCCAGTACGACCAGTGACCTACCTTGTGCGGGGCTCTCGGTGATTGTGTGTCAGGTCCCGGGTCCCCCTCCTTTATATAGCAGCCCAGTTCCAGATTAACCCCCATGCCTTTGTTTAAACTCGGGCAGTGGGTTAGAAAGAAACACGGGGGTACTGTTACTTGTTGTGACGCGATGATAAACGACGGGGGGTCGGTGGATTTGGTTACACGCGCGCTCCCCAAATGAAGGGTGCCTCACCAAAACAAGGGCGTCACGAACCACGCTGGGCCGCTCAATGAGCCTCGACGACACAGATTGATTAGCCCATTCAAGGTACTTGCGTCTGGTGTCTCATGCAGCGTCTCTCGACGTCAAAATGGGCTAGACTACTTATAGTCGGCTGCCAAAGGGTCTACAAATTATTCATTAATTAATAAGCCTCTTATACTGTTATCGTATATTTGTTGTCTTTTTTTGCAAAAAAACAATCTGTTGCAAAAAAACGTTTATTATGAAAAAAACATACTTGCAACTTTACCATTCGCTTCTCTCCATCACAGCCAGGCATCAATTATTGGTGGTTCCTGAATTGATTTTCAAATGTCAACGAATGTGTACAGTTGCCTAAAAACGGCTCATCTTACCGCACCCGCCATATTATATTATGTAATATATTATATTATATTATAATATTTTATTGATACATAGTTAGGCTATGCCTATGAACCATCGTTTATTGTATGGTATTTCATTGTAACTTATCCATGCGTTATGGTGTAGGATTTAATTGAATTAATAATATTGAAACTCCATCCCCAAAAAGTCTCATCAGTTTGCATCATGGACCTATTAAAGATTGCAAACGAGGGGGCGTCGCTCTCTATTACTGTCCCATCTGAGAGGGGGCGTCACTCTCTATTACTGTGCCATCTGAGAGGGGGCGGCGCTCTCTGAAAGAAGCGTGACTCGCCTCCACGACGATTTCTCAAATCCATTATCATAAGATTTGATTGCAACCTCTTGACACCGATAACTAACTAGCCAGACTGGTGGCTTTCGCTAACACTTTTCCAACATCACGCCGGTCTATGCTGTAATATCATCGAGGATAAAGGAGATGGGGAAACTGCAGGACTTCAATCCAAGTGGAGCGGCATTAGAAAGTGACGCCGTGACAGACGGGAAGTTCGTGACTGCAAGAGAATCTCAGCCAAATGAAAATAATGAGGGAACCATTCAATTTACCTCAAGCGGGCTTCAATTGATGCTGGCTGACTTGTCAGTCATTCACACCTCATTTTAAAAGTGTCTGCAAGAACACAGAAAACTTGACTTGGAAACCGGTATAATTTCACATTTGCATAGAGGCCAACTATAAAACAAACAGTTTGTCTATTAGTGACAAATCTTGCCTTTTCAACCCCCTGAAAAAAATAATGTTGAGTTTCATAATGTCATGTTTTGTTTTATATAATATATTATTCGAATTCCTCTAGGGATATGCTAATCCCTGGAGAGCAAGTGCTTCCTCAGGCCTCCCTCTCCTCTAAAACACTCAGGGACAGCAGAACTAGAACTTGGGCCTGGATATAAGATAGTGCTTGAAGCCAAAACAAATCACTTTTAACAAATCCTCAGTCTCGTTCTCAAGGGCCCCTGGATGGTTTTGTTCCTCCTGAGAGCCGGGGGGGGAAATTAGAGAGCGATTTGGGGCTGAGCGACTCTCTGCATTAGCGCCTGCAGTAGGCTGGCCCCTGGGACCCCCCCCCCCCCTCCATCAGAGGGGCTCCACCGGGTTCCCCCAGCCACCATACTTCCTGGGGCAGGGTGTCTCTCGCCTGGTCCTCTCGGGGGGCTGACCCAGCTCCGTCTCGGCCCTGCACTTAACTCCGCTGATAAAGGCTGGCTTTATAGCGGAGGGTTGCTGACGGACAGGAACACACTGCTCCTCCCTCCGCACACACACACACACACACACACACACACACACACACTCACTGTGTGGTGCAGTTTAGGGTGAGACTCTTTCTATTGACGAGACCTCTGCAGCACGCGTCGCCTGCTGAGGCCGTCTGCTGGGTCGCGGGGTAAAGTGGTGGCGGTGGGTGGGTACCCCCCCTGGCCCCGTACCGGGGTGGTGAGACGCGCCCACTTGAGGGGCTGACAGGGTCACCAGACAGGCTGGCTGGCGCGCTGAGGGGATTCAAGGCCAGTTCAGAGACGACGATGGGCTGGGTCCCTGAGAGGGCCTTCACCCTCAAGGCCCACACGTTTACATCCAGGGCTTATAGCAGGCGGCTTTTATCCAAGGAGAATTAGAATAAGTACGTTTGTCTTAAGAAAGAAACAATATATCACAGTCGGTATAGTAAGGATATCCATAGAGACGAGTGCCAAGCATTTACAATTTGATCGGTTAACCCATTCCTCGAAGATGGCTAGGATAAGACGCTGCACAATGGTACTGGTTTTAAATGCCAGGATTTAAAGCATACAATAAATGTGTAAGAGGGGTGTTTTTAGGAGAGTAAGGGAGGGTATGATAGAACTGCAAACAGCAAAATGGGACTGAACAAAAGAATGAAGAAGTTATAAATGTTTGACTTGCAAATACTGTGAAGGAGACCAAGGAGTAAAGAGGAATGATCATCTTAGAACTTCCATTTGAAAAGAAGAGAGAAAAAATGAATACATTTTATAATAATCGTGTCCAGATTAACCCAGCCGAGCAGAAGTGACAGAACCGTGAAAACATAACTGCGTTTCTGCCATATTTGGACTGCCGCCTCACCTGGGCCCCGTTCATCACGGATCACCGGGAACAAGGTTTAGTGATGAAATCGTTCTGGGAGAATTCCCTCTTCAAAGGTCAGCTTGCTGCGCCGGCAGGCCGACCCACTTTACACAAGACGGGCGGCCGGCCTCCGGTTTATGCTGGGTGTCAGTGAATCCACCAACAACGCAACGTGCTCTGCAGTGCTCTCTGAGATAGAGGCAGCTCCTCCTGCACTCGTTCTCTCCCCAGGGTGGAACTCAGTTTGTGTCCTTGTCTGTTGTGTAGGTGCCTGAACAATTTTGCAGATCTTTTGTGTCGTTACCGTAATTTACATTGAGGGAATTTAGCAGACGCTTTTATTATCAAAGTGACTTACAAAAAGTACATTTGTCAGAAGGAGAAACAATATATCGCTGAAGGTACATTCAGGATGTTCATAGAAACAAGTCACAAGCATCAATAATTACTAGGTCAACCTATTCCCTGTATATTATAACAATATTAAGAACATAGGTCATCATGTATAATATGATACATTCCACACTAGGAAAAAAGCGAATGCCGGTAAGCAAATCAGAGTTGAGCTTTATTATTTATATTACTTTACAGCATATTGCACAGGGTTTTACCTTGGCAGAATTCCTTCGTTAGTGTAAAAAGAAAGCTTGCAGGACTGTAACGACCGCACCTGATTGCCAATATTCTCAATACTTTTTTTGATGCGATTCTTTTAACAATCCTGTGGTTTGCGTTGTTGGCCTGTACGCGTCCTAATTAGTAGGCTTCAAACCAAGGAACGGCATATCTCCCCAGTGAACCAGTGTTAGGGGACAGTCCTGTATGAGTGAGCACACCGTGGCATGTGATCTTGATGAAAGGAATCTCGCCTGGAAAGAGATTCCTTGTAAAACCAATTTGCCATGAGCACATTTAGCAATATTTAATTTATTTAGGTGATGCGAGGCCCAGGCAATATACTGGGCCAACTGGCGAAGCATGAGTGGTCCCCAGGTGGTAGTTAAAACATCAGACTCCAGCCTGCTTTGACCATTCACTGACATTGCAATAGGTGAGTAAATTAGGCTAGTTAATGTTAATTAAGCCCATAGATCTGAAATCTATTGATCTGAAATATCTACAACCCATCAGAGGATCAAGGGATTACCTAGAGCACTTAAATCCTAATTGGCGTTAACATTTATTTCTTGGAGTTAAGGCCCCATTATTTCCTTTCCGTATTCCTGATGTGTATTTGCCTGTAACCAACAACCACAACCCCTTAAACACATTCAAACCGTCTGCACCAAATATGACAAGAACAGTCCTCTAATAGAATATTTTTGTTCTGTTATGCCCATCGTCATTCAGTGTCACATCAACGGCTAGACTTGGGTTTGTCCACGAGAAGAATCAACGTCTGACAGGCATCCACGTAGCTGCACGGTGCACGTCACACGCGACGGGTCCCTGTGACGCAGGACTGTGGGGATCGAGACCCTCTGAGTCACATTGGCACTGCTGGTCTGTAAATAACAAAAAAAAACGTTCCTCGATCGTCTCGACATTGCTCCATGGACGAATCCAGCACTTGCGCCCCGGTATCTTCGTTGGCAAAAAATAACCAGCAGCATTTGTAATCCTTTTCCCACGCGGGGCCGACCAAGCCTGTGTCTATTGGTGACCGTCCACGACCGTTTAGATCACACGACAGCGGCATTGCTTGGGAGAGACAGAATGGTTAACGCAGACAGACGCACACGGACACAAGCACAACGTTATGGCGGTACTCATTCGCCCGATTAGTGACTTGAATTGCTTTTCGATCCGGGCTGGACGTCATACTTTGCAGTGACATTGGCTAGCGTTTCTAACAATCAGACTTCTTGGAACACAAAAGGTGTAATTAAATAACAGGCAAGATGAGAAGGATCTTCTCAATGGCTCAATTAACATGAAAACTAACCTGAACGAGTATGAAAACCTGAATAAAAGCCTGTGTACCTCTCCAGGCTTTACGTGAAAGAGCTGAACCGTGTTCTGGTTTGGGTCGCGCTGCGGGTCACGAGGGGTTTGGTTCGACTCACTAGGACTATGGTTCGACTCACTAGGATTGTCTTTAGTAGTGGGGAGGATATTACGTTATGCAGGATGATCTGCACGTGCAGGGACAGGCTAACTAGACCAGGAGGGGCTGGTACCAGCAAGCATTGGCAGCGAAAACACAGAAAAAAATAAAAAAAGGACGCGAAATCAACAACACAAGCGGACGTCCCTGATCTTGGCTTGGCATGAGCATGTGGAGATATAACGATAGTGCGAGTCGGCATTCACTGACTGTATATAGTTGCGCACACACACGCACTCCCTCCCTCCCTCCCTCCCTCCCTCTCTCTCCCCCCCCCCCCCCCCCCCCTCTCGGTTGGCACAAGAAAACAAAGATGTTGGAGTAAGGGTGTACCCCATTGGGCCGTTAATCTGGCAGCACCTGGAGGCCCCGAAAGAATACTTGGAATAGACCACGGCTGAACGCTCTCAAGCACAACAAATGATTCTGTTTTCTGCGTGCCGCCGAGGGAGGTAGACGGGTTTGATTGATTACAAAGCAGCCCATCTCGTGAAAGTATACCCTTGCCATGCACAAGCCTGGCAGTTTGAGATCTGTCTTTGCTAGGAACAAGAAGGAAGGAAGGAAGCCCGGTGGACGGTTCTACCATCTCTCCTGCTGCCTTACCGCGGTGCAATTTAGTTTCTGAATTTTATCACGGAGGCTGATTTTCCAGACCGGCGCGTTTCATATTCAGTCAGATGGTACGCTGCCTGGGTTAGACGCGATTCCTTTAAGGTGTTTCAAGTGAACAATGTAAGACAGTGAGATCGGAACGATGGACTCCAAATCCACCTTTCGACATTCAGTTAATGAGTGAGGCGCCTGCCTCACATTTGTTCCTCCTATGAAAAGAAAAAAAATCTAAAGAACGTTGCGGTGGCATTTTGAACACCGCCACCCCCCCCCCCCCCCCTCTGCAGAGATGAGAGGTTAGTACAGAAGACCTTTAGGGTGGACTTTCTTCTTCATGTGCTTGTGGAGGAGTCCAGGATTATCATAGGCTTGATTGGATCTCTACAGAGACCGGAGGAGATGGGGGAGGAGGTGGTTCGAACCGAGTTCTCAAAAGTACCCTTGAGTGAGCAACTCTTAGAAAAATCATTTTTTTAGCAGATGTGTTTCTAATTCTTCCAAAACAAGGATACTTTTATCCGTTTTATTTTTTTCATCCTTGAGCTCGTCTTGTTTGTTTGTGTAGAAAAAGTAAAAACAAGAAGAAAAAAATAGTTTGCAGAGACGAAAATCCAATGTGGAAAATAACTCCAGTCTCGAACCAAAGAGTTGAGTAATACCGACGACAGAAGTCCTCCGCTAGAGCCCCGGTGGATTGTTAAGGTGTCCCCGGGTCCCGGTGGATTGTTAAGGTGTCCCCGGGTCCCGGAGGGCAGAAGGCAGTCTGGGGTCTGCTCCGTGATGGCTGCTCTCAGCCATGAGAGGAGAAGATTGGCCTGCTGATGTTGCTGTTGGTTGTCATGGCAGCCAGCTCCCATCTACAGAGAGGAGAAAGAAGAGGTAGGGTGAGCGGCCGTGCGTGGAGCGTTTGCCGTTTGTCGAGCTCAAGCAGGGAACACATACAGGTGGGTCCCCACAGTCTCACAGGGACCCACCTGGGCAGCATGGGACCCCAGTACAGACCGTGGCTTCGTTATACGAGGCTGGTGCTGGCTTTTAACTGCGCTGATGTAGGGAAACGATGGGATGAAAAGTCACCACTGATATGTAGGGATGGAGAAAATAACGATAGAGGTTTCCTCGAATTAAATGGACAGAATTCAGTGATCATGGCCTGACCTTTGGAAGTGCTTAGGTCTTTAAAAATTAGGGGGTTCATCGCACGACTCTTAATGAAACGTACAAGGGACGATCAGATATTTGTTTCCCAACCCGATGCTAATGAAAGGAAAGCTTCAATCGTGCAAAGATTTCCACTCCCACTCAACCTGTGTGCGTGTGCGTGCGTATCTCCGCGTGTGTGTGCGTGCATCTCTCCGCGCGTGTGTGCGTGCATCTCTCCGCGCGTGTGTGCGTGCATCTCTCCGCGCGTGTGTGCGTGCATCTCTCCGCGCGTGTGTGCGTGCATCTCTCCGCGCGTGTGTGCGTGCATCTCTCCGCGCGTGTGTGCGTGCATCTCTCCGCGCGTGTGTGCGTGCATCTCTCCGCGCGTGTCTCTGTGCATGTGTGTGCGTGAGCGCGTGTCTCTGCGCGCGAGCGTCTCTGCGTGGGCGTGTGCGTGTCTCCCAGTGTGTGCGTGCGTGTGTGACAGCGACAGTGAGCGAGTGGGCAGAGCGATCGGCGGGTCCCCGTGGTAACCCAAGAACCAGGAGCGCGGACTGACAAGCAGCTCTAGTGCCGACCTGATGGGGGGGGGGTCAGAGGTCAGGCCTCACGCTGTTATCACTGGCTCTGGTTTCACACCCCCTCCCTCTCTCGCTCGCTCCGGCGCTGTGTGTGTGCGTTGTCAGAGTGTGTGGTGCTGAGAGGGGGCCATGAGGGGCAAGGGGAGTCAACGAGACCCTTACTGACCCCCCTGCCCCCCCCCCCCCCCTCCTCTAAAAGCCTCTTAGGGTTAGAAACACAACTGCCAGGGCCGGAGAGGACGCTGTGCAAGGTGGCACAGCCGCCGCGTCGGCGCGGGGAGGAGCAGAGGGGGCGGGGAACGTCGTATCGAGTGGCCCCAGGGCGTCACGCGACAAACCCCCCCCCCCCCCCCCCCCCGCGTAAACATAGAGCGCACACACACACATAGGAGGATCAGCTGTGAAGGCAATTTCTGCAACTTGGGGAGAGATTGTTCTAAGGGTTGCTTGTGTCTTCCTGGGACGGGGGGCTGGGATTGGCCCACTGGGGCTGGATAGTGGGGGTACCAGGCCCGCGGAACAGAACTCGGCCTGGCCACAAATGCGTTGGTTCTGAATCGTGCTGAACAGGGGTATTATGTTCATTCTTGTAACAACTAATATTAGATTACCGTGGTCCCTTACAATATAGCTTTTTTTTCCAGAAATCTAGAAATGTGTTAAATGTGATAATGAATCCATAAATAATTTAGTGATTGTAATTATATTGTTTGTTAAAAATCTGAAGAGTAACCTCCAGTATATGAACGCATATAACAACATGTAATTGAGAGCTTAGGTACAAAAAGCTGTTTACGTCTGAGGGAATGGTTGTTAAATACTCTCCAAACGCTCTCAGCCCGAGGCCCATCGATGTGCAGGCTGGGCCAGCAGTAAGACACCGGATTCTCAAGCTTAAATGCACTCTAATTGAACAGCGTTGAATTTGACCCGTTGTGCGGGAACGAATCCAAGACCAGTGAACAGACGGCTGCCAGACATTTCCTTATGGTTATGTCATGCTACTGGATGTGGGATGATGTGATGTTGAAGTCATGCTACAGGATGTGGGATGATGTGATGTTTAAGTCATGCTAGTGGATGTGGTGGTTATACTAGTTGATGTGATGGTTATGCTAGTGGATGTGATGGTTATGCTAGTGGATGTGATGCTAGGCTAGTGGATGTGATGGTTATGCTAGTGGATGTGATGCTAGGCTAGTGGATGTGATGCTAGGCTAGTGGATGAGATGTAGGATAGTGGATGTGATGCTAGGCTAGTGGATGAGATGTAGGATAGTGGATGTGATGTAGGCTAGTGGACGTGATGCTATGCTAGTGGACGTAATGCTATGCTAGTGGATGTAATGCTATGTTAATGGATGTGATGGTAGGCTAGTGGACGTGATGCTATGCCGGTGGATGTGATGCTATGCCGGTGGATGTGATGCTCATGCCGGTGGATGTGATGCTCATGCCGGTGGATGTGATGCTCATGCCGGTGGATGTGATGCTCTGCCGGTGGATGTGATGCTATGCCGGTGGATGTGATGCTCATGCTGGTGGATGTGATGCTATGCCGGTGGATGTGATGCTCATGCTGGTGGATGTGATGCTATGCCGGTGGATGTGATGCTCATGCCGGTGGATGTGATGCTCATGCCGGTGGATGTGATGCTCATGCTGGTGGATGTGATGCCGGTGGATGTGATGCTCATGCTGGTGGATGTGATGCTCATGCTGGTGGATGTGATGCTCATGCCGGTGGATGTGATGCTATGCCGGTGGATGTGATGCCTGTGGCTGTTGGAGGAGGTGTCTGACCTGATGTCATGTGGGAGCCCCGACTGCTCCAGACTGTAGTGAATTACTGCCATCTTGCATAATGTCTTCAGATTAGGGCCTGGAAGAGGAAGGGGTCAAGAAGAAGAGAAAAAATAAAGACGAAGAATATTAAATCAGAGAACAAAAGAGGGCATCTATAAATACAGCGGCGGCTGAGTCCGGTCAGGTTGTTAACGAGAAGGAGACAGCTCATTAGGGCTGGAAAGGTCTGCGTGATAGGAACAGCATGCTCTGCTTATTGTAGATCTGGAGAGGGGGAATAAAGGATATAACACACGAACAGGAACACACACACACACACCCCGACCCACACACACACACGAGAACATAAGCACACAAGAACATATACACACCCACACAAGTACATATACACACACCAACCCAAGCACAAACACACACACCCAAGAACCTATGCAAAAACAACATAATCCAACACAAACACCCGCAGAAGAACACATCACGCACACAACATGCATGCACACACTTCTTTTACAAATTTCGCACCACAAGACAAAAACTGAATGACAGCGCCTCCCCTTGAGCTCTTATCCTCGGGAGCAGCAGCTCTGTGGCCCCTACACCTGCACCATAAGGTGGGCTCCCCCCAGGGGGTAGAGGGTGGCAGGCACGCGACCGCCACGCTGCACTGAGCACCGCGGAGGGGGGGGGGCTCTACGCGCTCTGTGTGTCACTTTCCTTTGATTTATTTATTTTCCCCCAGGACACACACACACACACACACACACACAAACGTGTGCTCTGGCGTCTGACCGGCCCTCCACACACTCCGCCCCTGACAGGATACGGCTCTATTTGGAGCGTTCTGAGGGGAGGGAGGGAGGGAGGAGGAGGGGGAAACCGGGCCAAGGCCAGGCCCGCCAAGCCCGGGGAGGGATGAGACAGCTTGGTACCACGGGAGACCGGGGCAGCGGCTGGGACATAAGTAATGGAGGACGCTGAACACTAATTATGCCTTATATATATTTCAGTTATCAACCGCTTATTTTTAGCTTTAGAGTAAAGGGGAGGGTTGGATTCGGACACTGTTTCAGACAGTGGAAGGAGAAAGTATATATGGACCCAAAGTGAAAGACCGCATCCTCCTCCACAAATGTCCAACCCAGAAACACTCCCGTTTATTGGATTGTTTTAGTCGAAAGTCTACGTCAGACATACTTTAGGGGTTGAGATTCAATACAGCTATTTTATTTAAAAGACGCTGGACATGGCATTATAAATAACAATGTCGCATTCTGGGCAAGGTACCCTTAGACTAAAAATATACTTAATTTATGGCTTTATAATTTGCCCCAAAAATGCATGGAAGTGAAATCAAGTACATTTACATTTAGCAGACACTTTTCTCCAATAAGAACATTTGTCAGAAGAAAGAGAAAATGTATGTATATCGCCGTCGGTACAGTAAGGATGTTCATAGAACCACTTGTATAAACAATTAAATGAAAACATGAAATTGTTGAGGAATGCACACATGACTGGAGGGGGGGGGCGGGGGGGGGGGGCTGGTTGTGGATGAGCAGCACGAAGCAGAACAGACGAGCAGTACTCACTGAAGTCCAGGATGTACAGGTCTGAGTGATCCATGAGGTTAAATTCATCACCCATCCCTTGCTCCGGACAGGGGCTGAAACAAAAGAGGGGTTTGAGACGGGATGGGGGGGGGGGGGTCAGAGAGCTGTCACTCCACGGAGGTAAACACAGAGATGTGGCACACACCGAGAAAATTGCATTCGCTCCCCGGGTGTAAGGCCACGCCAGGAAGTACACTCTGACCTCCTCCTTCTACTTCCTGTGTCCCTTCCTGGTGCATTAGCAGGACTCTTATCATGGTTGATGAGAGGGTCAAACTCTGCAGAAAACTTTATATACAAGACGAAGAGGCTGCCGACAGAACAATGATGCATGCAAAGAGCTGGTTTACAGACGAGGAACGAATGGATTGTGCGTTCATCGTCGGTACTTAAGGTATTAAGTAGGATTAACAACGACACCAAAGAGGGAATCACCTGCTACGTCGTATGATCAAAGAGGGACCCACAAAGAACTCAATAACGGTTCTCGAATACCTTCCTTCCTTTGGGCATACAATACATTAATCTCTCCAAGTACAACAGGAGCCCCGTGAATCAAAGATGTTGGGGGGGACGGGGGGGGGGACCACTAGACAATAATGATCAGCATAATATAGTGGTCTGGCCTCCTTATCAGGCCTCCGCCATACATCAGCCCAACAGGAAGTGGAGCGCCACACTGAGACGGCAAGCTGGCCTCTGCAGATAGCCTCGCTCCCTCAGACAGCGCTATCACTGCACATCTGTTTCCTGCTCGTCCTACACACACACACACACAAAAGCGCACATCCAAACACACAGACACACAAAAGCATAAACACACACACACACACACACACACACACACACACACACACACACACACACACACACACACACACACACACACACACACACACACACCTGTCTCCCAGCTTGTTGCAGCCTGGCATGATAAATTAGACATCTTAACTTGCTCATATCTCAAACATCCCTCTCTCTAACCGACTGTTCCCTGCTGTCCGCTCCACATCGCTTTGCATCAGAGCTAGACACTAGAACAGCCAGCCCCCCCCCCGCCCCCTCCCAGAGCAGCAGTGACACACCAATAGGTGTTTTCCAGATGCAGCGGGCAGAATTGAAACCCGTTTGGATTAAGGGACAATGCATAGTCGTCATGGGCGTGTAATACCCAGTGGGCCATTTTAATATACACTGTTGCCCTCGAACAAACCGTTAAGAGCAAGTGGAGCCCATGGGGCATCACTGAGGAATAATTTAGCCAGCTGGACCGGGGTCCCCAGGGAATACATTGGGGCGTTGCAATTTGTTCTCCTAAATTGGCAAGTCCAGGGGACGGCATGGCCAGTAAAAGAGGAATGCTGACCTGTATGAGGAATGTGATCACCGCCCCTCAGACAACGGCAGGTACAGACTGCCAGGAGCA
>NC_082396.1:5460041-5503869 GCF_031168955.1 Gadus macrocephalus | reverse complement strand
CTCTATACTGTTATCGTATATTTTGTTGTCTTTTTTTTGCAAAAAAAACAATCTGTTGCAAAAAAACGTTTATTATGAAAAAAACATACTTGCAAACTTACCATTCGCTTCTCTGCCTCACAGCCAGGCATCAATTATTGGTGGTTCCTGAATTGATTTTCAAATGTCAACGAATGTGTACAGTTGCCTAAAAACGGCTCATCTTACCGCACCCGCCACTATATTATATTATGTAGGCCTAATATTATATTATATTATAATATTTTATTTTATTGATACATAGTTAGGCTATGCCTATGAACCATCGTTTATTGTATGGTATTTCATTGTAACTTATCCATGCGTTATGGTGTAGGATTTAATTGAATTAATAATATTGAAACTCCATGCCCAAAAAGTCTCATCAGTTTGCATCATGGACCTATTAAAGATTGCAAACGAGGGGGCGTCGCTCTCTATTACTGTCCCATCTGAGAGGGGGCGTCACTCTCTATTACTGTGCCATCTGAGAGGGGGCGGCGCTCTCTGAAAGAAGCGTGACCTCGCCTCACGACGATTTCTCAAATCCATTATCATAAGATTTGATTGCAACCTCTTGACACCGATAACTAACTAGCCAGACTGGTGGCTTTCGCTAACACTTTTCCAACATCACGCCGGTCTATGCTGTAATATCATCGAGGATAAAGGAGATGGGGAAACTGCAGGACTTCAATCCAAGTGGAGCGGCATTAGAAAGTGACGCCGTGACAGACGGGGAAGTTCGTGACTGCAAGAGAATCTCAGCAAATGAAAATAATGAGGGAACCATTCATTTACCTCAAGCGGGCTTCAATTGATGCTGGCTGATCTGTCAGTCATTCACACCTCATTTTAAAAGTGCTGCAAGAACACAGAAACTTGACTTGGAAACCGGTATAATGTCACATTTGCATAGAGGCCAACTATAAAACAAACAGTTTGTCTATTAGTGACAAATCTTGCCTTTTCAACCCCTGAAAAAAATAATGTTGAGTTTCATAATGTCATGTTTTGTTTTATATAATATATTATTCGAATTCCTCTAGGGATATGCTAATCCCTGGAGAGCAAGTGCTTCCTCAGGCCTCCCTCTCCTCTAAAACACTCAGGGACAGCAGAACTAGAACTTGGGCCTGGATATAAGATAGTGCTTGAAGCCAAACAAATCACTTTTAACAAATCCTCAGTCTCGTTCTCAAGGGCCCCTGGATGGTTTTGTTCCTCCTGAGAGCCGGGGGGGGAAATTAGAGAGCGATTTGGGGCTGAGCGACTCTCTGCATTAGCGCCTGCATTAGCGCCTGCAGTAGGCTGGCCCCTGGGATGCGCCCCTGCGCCCCCCCCCCCCCATCAGAGGGGCTCCACCGGGTTCCCCCAGCCACCATACTTCCTGGGGCAGGGTGTCTCTCGCCTGGTCCTCTCGGGGGGCTGACCCAGCTCCGTCTCGGCCCTGCACTTAACGCCGCTGATAAAGGCTGGCTTTATAGCGGAGGGTTGCTGACGGACAGGAACACACTGCTCCTCCCTCCACACACACACACACACACACACACACACACACACACACAGTGTGGTGCAGTTTAGGGTGAGACTCTTTCTATTGACGAGACCTCTGCAGCACGCGTCGCGGGGTAAAGTGGTGGCGGGTGGCGGTGGGTACCCCCCCTGGCCCCGTACCGGGGTGGTGAGACGCTCCCACTTGAGGGGCTGACAGGGTCACCAGACAGGCTGGCTGGCGCGCTGAGGGGATTCAAGGCCAGTTCAGAGACGACGATGGGCTGGGTCCCTGAGAGGGCCTTCACCCTCAAGGCCCACACGTTTACATCCAGGGCTTATAGCAGGCGGCTTTTATCCAAGGAGAATTAGAATAAGTACGTTTGTCTTAAGAAAGAAACAATATATCACAGTCGGTATAGTAAGGATATCCATAGAGACGAGTGCCAAGCATTTACAATTTGATCGGTTAACCCATTCCTCGAAGATGGCTAGGATAAGACGCTGCACAATGGTACTGGTTTTAAATGCCAGGATTTAAAGCATACAATAAATGTGTAAGAGGGGTGTTTTTAGGAGAGTAAGGGAGGGTATGATAGAACTGCAAACAGCAAAATGGGACTGAACAAAAGAATGAAGAAGTTATAAATGTTTGACTTGCAAATACTGTGAAGGAGACCAAGGAGTAAAGAGGAATGATCATCTTAGAACTTCCATTTGAAAAGAAGAGAGAAAAAATGAATACATTTTATAATAATCGTGTCCAGATTAACCCAGCCGAGCAGAAGTGACAGAACCGTGAAAACATAACTGCGTTTCTGCCATATTTGGACTGCCGCCTCACCTGGGCCCCGTTCATCACGGATCACCGGGAACAAGGTTTAGTGATGAAATCGTTCTGGGAGAATTCCCTCTTCAAAGGTCAGCTTGCTGCGCCGGCAGGCCGACCCACTTTACACAAGACGGGCGGCCGGCCTCCGGTTTATGCTGGGTGTCAGTGAATCCACCAACAACGCAACGTGCTCTGCAGTGCTCTCTGAGATAGAGGCAGCTCCTCCTGCACTCGTTCTCTCCCCAGGGTGGAACTCAGTTTGTGTCCTTGTCTGTTGTGTAGGTGCCTGAACAATTTTGCAGATCTTTTGTGTCGTTACCGTAATTTACATTGAGGGAATTTAGCAGACGCTTTTATTATCAAAGTGACTTACAAAAAGTACATTTGTCAGAAGGAGAAACAATATATCGCTGAAGGTACATTCAGGATGTTCATAGAAACAAGTCACAAGCATCAATAATTACTAGGTCAACCTATTCCCTGTATATTATAACAATATTAAGAACATAGGTCATCATGTATAATATGATACATTCCACACTAGGAAAAAAGCGAATGCCGGTAAGCAAATCAGAGTTGAGCTTTATTATTTATATTACTTTACAGCATATTGCACAGGGTTTTACCTTGGCAGAATTCCTTCGTTAGTGTAAAAAGAAAGCTTGCAGGACTGTAACGACCGCACCTGATTGCCAATATTCTCAATACTTTTTTTGATGCGATTCTTTTAACAATCCTGTGGTTTGCGTTGTTGGCCTGTACGCGTCCTAATTAGTAGGCTTCAAACCAAGGAACGGCATGCCATCTCCCCAGTGAACCAGTGTTAGGGGACAGTCCTGTATGCGTGAGCACACCGTGGCATGTGATCTTGATGAAAGGAATCTCGCCTGGAAAGAGATTCCTTGTAAAACCAATTTGCCATGAGCACATTTAGCAATATTTAATTTATTTAGGTGATGCGAGGCCCAGGCAATATACTGGGCCAACTGGCGAAGCATGAGTGGTCCCCAGGTGGTAGTTAAAACATCAGCCTGCTTTGACCATTCACTGACATTGCAATAGGTGAGTAAATTAGGCTAGTTAATGTTAATTAAGCCCATAGATCTGAAATCTATTGATCTGAAATATCTACAACCCATCAGAGGATCAAGGGATTACCTAGAGCACTTAAATCCTAATTGGCGTTAACATTTATTTCTTGGAGTTAAGGCCCCATTATTTCCTTTCCGTATTCCTGATGTGTATTTGCCTGTAACCAACAACCACAACCCCTTAAACACATTCAAACCGTCTGCACCAAATATGACAAGAACAGTCCTCTAATAGAATATTTTTGTTCTGTTATGCCCATCGTCATTCAGTGTCACATCAACGGCTAGACTTGGGTTTGTCCACGAGAAGAATCAACGTCTGACAGGCATCCACGTAGCTGCACGGTGCACGTCACACGCGACGGGTCCCTGTGACGCAGGACTGTGGGGATCGAGACCCTCTGAGTCACATTGGCACTGCTGGTCTGTAAATAACAAAAAAAAACGTTCCTCGATCGTCTCGACATTGCTCCTGGACGAATCCAGCACTTGCGCCCCGGTATCTTCGTTGGCAAAAAATAACCAGCAGCATTTGTAATCCTTTTCCCACGCGGGGCCGACCAAGCCTGTGTCTATTGGTGACCGTCCACGACCGTTTAGATCACACGACAGCGGCATTGCTTGGGAGAGACAGAATGGTTAACGCAGACAGACACACACGGACACAAGCACAACGTTATGGCGGTACTCATTCGCCCGATTAGTGACTTGAATTGCTTTTCGATCCGGGCTGGACGTCATACTTTGCAGTGACATTGGCTAGCGTTTCTAACAATCAGACTTCTTGGAACACAAAAGGTGTAATTAAATAACAGGCAAGATGAGAAGGATCTTCTCAATGGCTCAATTAACATGAAAACTAACCTGAACGAGTATGAAAACCTGAATAAAAGCCTGTGTACCTCTCCAGGCTTTACGTGAAAGAGCTGAACCGTGTTCTGGTTTGGGTCGCGCTGCGGGTCACGAGGGGTTTGGTTCGACTCACTAGGGCTATGGTTCGACTCACTAGGATTGTCTTTAGTTGTGGGGAGGATATTACGCTATGCAGGATGATCTGCACGTGCAGGGACAGGCTAACTAGACCAGGAGGGGCTGGTACCAGCAAGCATTGGCAGCGAAAACACAGAAAAAAAAAATAAAAGGACGCGAAATCAACAACACAAGCGGACGTCCCTGATCTTGGCTTGGCATGAGCATGTGGAGATATAACGATAGTGCGAGTCGGCATTCACTGACTGTATATAGTTGCGCACACACACCACGCGCACTCCCTCCCTCCCTCTCTCTCTCACCCCCCCCCCCCCCCCCCCCCTCTCGGTTGGCACAAGAAAACAAAGATGTTGGAGTAAGGGTGTACCCCATTGGGCCGTTAATCTGGCAGCACCTGGAGGCCCCGAAAGAATACTTGGAATAGACCACGGCTGAACGCTCTCAAGCACAACAAATGATTCTGTTTTCTGCGTGCCGCCGAGGGAGGTAGACGGGTTTGATTGATTACAAAGCAGCCCATCTCGTGAAAGTATACCCTTGCCATGCACAAGCCTGGCAGTTTGAGATCTGTCTTTGCTAGGAACAAGAAGGAAGGAAGGAAGCCCGGTGGACGGTTCTACCATCTCTCCTGCTGCCTTACCGCGGTGCAATTTAGTTTCTGAATTTTATCACGGAGGCTGATTTTCCAGACCGGCGCGTTTCATATTCAGTCAGATGGTACGCTGCCTGGGTTAGACGCGATTCCTTTAAGGTGTTTCAAGTGAACAATGTAAGACAGTGAGATCGGAACGATGGACTCCAAATCCACCTTTCGACATTCAGTTAATGAGTGAGGCGCCTGCCTCACATTTGTTCCTCCTATGAAAAGAAAAAAAATCTAAAGAACGTTGCGGTGGCATTTTGAACACCGCCACCCCCCCCCCCCCCCCCCCTCTGCAGAGATGAGAGGTTAGTACAGAAGACCTTTAGGGTGGACTTTCTTCTTCATGTGCTTGTGGAGGAGTCCAGGATTATCATAGGCTTGATTGGATCTCTACAGAGACCGGAGGAGATGGGGGAGGAGGTGGTTCGAACCGAGTTCTCAAAAGTACCCTTGAGTGAGCAACTCTTAGAAAAATCATTTTTTTAGCAGATGTGTTTCTAATTCTTCCAAAACAAGGATACTTTTATCCGTTTTATTTTTTTCATCCTTGAGCTCGTCTTGTTTGTTTGTGTAGAAAAAGTAAAAACAAGAAGAAAAAAATAGTTTGCAGAGACGAAAATCCAATGTGGAAAATAACTCCAGTCTCGAACCAAAGAGTTGAGTAATACCGACGACAGAAGTCCTCCGCTAGAGCCCCGGTGGATTGTTAAGGTGTCCCCGGGTCCCGGTGGATTGTTAAGGTGTCCCCGGGTCCCGGAGGGCAGAAGGCAGTCTGGGGTCTGCTCCGTGATGGCTGCTCTCAGCCATGAGAGGAGAAGATTGGCCTGCTGATGTTGCTGTTGGTTGTCATGGCAGCCAGCTCCCATCTACAGAGAGGAGAAAGAAGAGGTAGGGTGAGCGGCCGTGCGTGGAGCGTTTGCCGTTTGTCGAGCTCAAGCAGGGAACACATACAGGTGGGTCCCCACAGTCTCACAGGGACCCACCTGGGCAGCATGGGACCCCAGTACAGACCGTGGCTTCGTTATACGAGGCTGGTGCTGGCTTTTAACTGCGCTGATGTAGGGAAACGATGGGATGAAAAGTCACCACTGATATGTAGGGATGGAGAAAATAACGATAGAGGTTTCCTCGAATTAAATGGACAGAATTCAGTGATCATGGCCTGACCTTTGGAAGTGCTTAGGTCTTTAAAAATTAGGGGGTTCATCGCACGACTCTTAATGAAACGTACAAGGGACGATCAGATATTTGTTTCCCAACCCGATGCTAATGAAAGGAAAGCTTCAATCGTGCAAAGATTTCCACTCCCACTCAACCTGTGTGCGTGTGCGTGCGTATCTCCGCGTGTGTGTGCGTGCATCTCTCCGCGCGTGTGTGCGTGCATCTCTCCGCGCGTGTGTGCGTGCATCTCTCCGCGCGTGTGTGCGTGCATCTCTCCGCCCGTGTGTGCGTGCATCTCTCCGCGCGTGTGTGCGTGCATCTCTCCGCGCGTGTGTGCGTGCATCTCTGCGCACGTGAGTGCGTTCATCTCTGCGCACGTGTCTCTGTGCATGTGTGTGCGTGAGCGCGTGTCTCTGCGCGCGAGCGTCTCTGCGTGGGCGTGTGCGTGTCTCCCAGTGTGTGCGTGCGTGTGTGACAGCGACAGTGAGCGAGTGGGCAGAGCGATCGGCGGGTCCCCGTGGTAACCCAAGAACCAGGAGCGCGGACTGACAAGCAGCTCTAGTGCCGACCTGATGGGGGGGGGGTCAGAGGTCAGGCCTCACGCTGTTATCACTGGCTCTGGTTTCACACCCCCTCCCTCTCTCTCTCGCTCGCTCCGGCGCTGTGTGTGTGCGTTGTCAGAGTGTGTGGTGCTGAGAGGGGGCCATGAGGGGCAAGGGGAGTCAACGAGACCCTTACTGACCCCCCTGCCCCCCCCCCCCCCCTCCTCTAAAAGCCTCTTAGGGTTAGAAACACAACTGCCAGGGCCGGAGAGGACGCTGTGCAAGGTGGCACAGCCGCCGCGTCGGCGCGGGGAGGAGCAGAGGGGGCGGGGAACGTCGTATCGAGTGGCCCCAGGGCGTCACGCGACAAACCCCCCCCCCCCCCCCCCCCCGCGTAAACATAGAGCGCACACACACACATAGGAGGATCAGCTGTGAAGGCAATTTCTGCAACTTGGGGAGAGATTGTTCTAAGGGTTGCTTGTGTCTTCCTGGGACGGGGGGCTGGGATTGGCCCACTGGGGCTGGATAGTGGGGGTACCAGGCCCGCGGAACAGAACTCGGCCTGGCCACAAATGCGTTGGTTCTGAATCGTGCTGAACAGGGGTATTATGTTCATTCTTGTAACAACTAATATTAGATTACCGTGGTCCCTTACAATATAGCTTTTTTTTCCAGAAATCTAGAAATGTGTTAAATGTGATAATGAATCCATAAATAATTTAGTGATTGTAATTATATTGTTTGTTAAAAATCTGAAGAGTAACCTCCAGTATATGAACGCATATAACAACATGTAATTGAGAGCTTAGGTACAAAAAGCTGTTTACGTCTGAGGGAATGGTTGTTAAATACTCTCCAAACGCTCTCAGCCCGAGGCCCATCGATGTGCAGGCTGGGCCAGCAGTAAGACACCGGATTCTCAAGCTTAAATGCACTCTAATTGAACAGCGTTGAATTTGACCCGTTGTGCGGGAACGAATCCAAGACCAGTGAACAGACGGCTGCCAGACATTTCCTTATGGTTATGTCATGCTACTGGATGTGGGATGATGTGATGTTGAAGTCATGCTACAGGATGTGGGATGATGTGATGTTTAAGTCATGCTAGTGGATGTGGTGGTTATACTAGTTGATGTGATGGTTATGCTAGTGGATGTGATGCTAGGCTAGTGGATGTGATGCTAGGCTAGTGGATGAGATGTAGGATAGTGGATGTGATGCTAGGCTAGTGGATGAGATGTAGGATAGTGGATGTGATGTAGGCTAGTGGACGTGATGCTATGCTAGTGGACGTAATGCTATGCTAGTGGATGTAATGCTATGTTAATGGATGTGTTGGTAGGCTAGTGGACGTGATGCTATGCCGGTGGATGTGATGCTATGCCGGTGGATGTGATGCTCATGCCGGTGGATGTGATGCTCATGCCGGTGGATGTGATGCTCATGCCGGTGGATGTGATGCTCTGCGGTGGATGTGATGCTATGCCGGTGGATGTGATGCTCATGCTGTGGATGTGATGCTATGCCGGTGGATGTGATGCTCATGCCGGTGGATGTGATGCTCATGCCGGTGGATGTGATGCTCATGCTGGTGGATGTGATGCCGGTGGATGTGATGCTCATGCTGGTGGATGTGATGCTCATGCTGGTGGATGTGATGCTCATGCCGGTGGATGTGATGCTATGCCGGTGGATGTGATGCCTGTGGCTGTTGGAGGAGGTGTCTGACCTGATGTCATGTGGGAGCCCCGACTGCTCCAGACTGTAGTGAATTACTGCCATCTTGCATAATGTCTTCAGATTAGGGCCTGGAAGAGGAAGGGGTCAAGAAGAAGAGAAAAAATAAAGACGAAGAATATTAAATCAGAGAACAAAAGAGGGCATCTATAAATACAGCGGCGGCTGAGTCCGGTCAGGTTGTTAACGAGAAGGAGACAGCTCATTAGGGCTGGAAAGGTCTGCGTGATAGGAACAGCATGCTCTGCTTATGTAGATCTGGAGAGGGGGAATAAAGGATATAACACACGAACAGGAACACACACACACACACCCCGACCCACACACACACACGAGAACATAAGCACACAAGAACATATACACACCCACACAAGTACATATACACACACCAACCCAAGCACAACACACACACCCAAGAACCTATGCAAAAACAACATAATCCAACACAAACACCCGCAGAAGAACACATCACGCACACAACATGCATGCACACACTTCTTTTACAAATTCGCACCACAAGACAAAAACTGAATGACAGCGCCTCCCCTTGAGCTCTTATCCTCGGAGGCAGCAGCTCTGTGGCCCCTACACCTGCACCATAAGGTGGGCTCCCCCCAGGGGGTAGAGGGTGGCAGGCACGCGACCGCCACGCTGCACTGAGCACCGCGGAGGGGGGGGGGCTCTACGCGCTCTGTGTGTCACTTTCCTTTGATGTATTTATTTTCCCCCAGGACACACACACACACACACACACACACAAACGTGTGCTCTGGCGTCTGACCGGCCCTCCACACACTCCGCCCCTGAGACAGGATACGGCTCTATTTGGAGCGTTCTGAGGGGAGGAGGGAGGGAGGAGGAGGGGGAACCGGGCCAAGGCCAGGCCCGCCAAGCCCGGGGAGGGATGAGACAGCTTGGTACCACGGGAGACCGGGGCAGCGGCTGGGACATAAGTAATGGAGGACGCTGAACACTAATTATGCCTTATATATATTTCAGTTATCAACCGCTTATTTTTAGCTTTAGAGTAAAGGGGAGGGTTGGATTCGGACACTGTTTCAGACAGTGGAAGGAGAAAGTATATATGGACCCAAAGTGAAAGGCCGCATCCTCCTCCACAAATGTCCAACCCAGAAACACTCCCGGTTATTGGATTGTTTTAGTCGAAAGTCTACGTCAGACATATACTTTAGGGGTTGAGATTCAATACAGCTATTTTATTTAAAAGACGCTGGACATGGCATTATAAATAACAATGTCGCATTCTGGGCAAGGTACCCTTAGACTAAAAATATACTTAATTTATGGCTTTATAATTTGCCCCAAAAATTGCATGGAAGTGAAATCAAGTACATTTACATTTAGCAGACACTTTTCTCCAATAAGAACATTTGTCAGAAGAAAGAGAAAATGTATGTATATCGCCGTCGGTACAGTAAGGATGTTCATAGAACCACTTGTATAAACAATTAAATGAAAACATGAAATTGTTGAGGAATGCACACATGACTGGAGGGGGGGGCGGGGGGGGGGCTGGTTGTGGATGAGCAGCACGAAGCAGAACAGACGAGCAGTACTCACTGAAGTCCAGGATGTACAGGTCTGAGTGATCCATGAGGTTAAATTCATCACCCATCCCTTGCTCCGGACAGGGGCTGAAACAAAAGAGGGGTTTGAGACGGGATGGGGGGGGGGGTCAGAGAGCTGTCACTCCACGGAGGTAAACACAGAGATGTGGCACACACCGAGAAAATTGCATTCGCTCCCCGGGTGTAAGGCCACGCCAGGAAGTACACTCTGACCTCCTCCTTCTACTTCCTGTGTCCCTTCCTGTGCATTAGCAGGACTCTTATCATGGTTGATGAGAGGGTCGAACTCTGCAGAAAACTTTATATACAAGACGAAGAGGCTGCCGACAGAACAATGATGCATGCAAAGAGCTGGTTACTTACAGACGAGGAACGAATGGATTGTGCGTTCATCGTCGGTACTTAAGGTATTAAGTAGGATTAACAACGACACCAAAGAGGGAATCACCTGCTACGTCGTATGATCAAAGAGGGACCCACAAAGAACTCAATAACGGTTCTCGAATACCTTCCTTCCTTTGGGCATACAATACATTAATCTCTCCAAGTACAACAGGAGCCCCGTGAATCAAAGATGTTGGGGGGGGGGGGGGGGGGGGGGACCACTAGACAATAATGATCAGCATAATATAGTGGTCTGGCCTCCTTATCAGGCCTCCGCCATACATTAGCCCAACAGGAAGTGGAGCGCCACACTGAGACGGCAAGCTGGCCTCTGCAGATAGCCTCGCTCCCTCAGACAGCGCTATCACTGCACATCTGTTTCCTGCTCGTCCTACACACACACACACACACAAAAGCGCACATCCAAACACACAGACACACAAAAGCATAAACACACACACACACACACACACACACACACACACACACACACACACACACACACACACACACACACACCTGTCTCCCAGCTTGTTGCAGCCTGGCATGATAAATTAGACATCTTAACTTGCTCATATCTCAAACATCCCTCTCTCTAACCGACTGTTCCCTGCTGTCCGCTCCACATCGCTTTGCATCAGAGCTAGACACTAGAACAGCCAGCCCCCCCCCCCGCCCCCTCCCAGAGCAGCAGTGACACACCAATAGGTGTTTTCCAGATGCAGCGGGCAGAATTGAAACCCGTTTGGATTAAGGGACAATGCATAGTCGTCATGGGCGTGTAATACCCAGTGGGCCATTTTAATATACACTGTTGCCCTCGAACAAACCGTTAAGAGCAAGTGGAGCCCATGGGGCATCACTGAGGAATAATTTAGCCAGCTGGACCGGGGTCCCCAGGGAATACATTGGGGCGTTGCAATTTGTTCTCCTAAATTGGCAAGTCCAGGGGACGGCATGGCCAGTAAAAGAGGAATGCTGACCTGTATGAGGAATGTGATCACCGCCCCTCAGACAACGGCAGGTACAGACTGCCAGGAGCAAAGTGCCATACATTTACATCTTACTTTACACCAACATAGAGTAAGCCATAAATATATATATACCAAATTTACCAGAACATAAAGTCCTACAGTTTTTTACTTGCAAATGTACTTCTTAAATCAATTGACCTCTTGGGCTCTACTCCTATCACCAATATGTGTTGATCTTCATTTTAAGGCTTTATCCATCATTGTGTTTTGAAGGTTTCTTACATCTTATTCAATCTTCTATTTCTAACATTAACGAATGTTTCTTGCTGCAAAAAGAACAATAGCGTCTTTCTCTCACCCCCACCCCCCTCTCTCTCCTTCCCTCCCTCCCCCCTCTCTCTCCCAAACCCATCTCTTGCACAAACCCCTTCTCCAGCTTCCGTCTCATCCTCAGCCAATCTGTGACCCGCTCTCTCCGCGGTGGAGTCCGTGGCCGCGGCGCGGCCTGCGTGTTCAGGATGTTGTAAGGGCTTTACGTGGCTAATCTGGCCTAAACAAACACGGCCGTGCCTTAAAGCGGCCCGGAGAGGCGCAGAGCACGAGCTCGGCGGTCCCGTGGGGGCCAGCTGGGGAAGTCATTACACACCCTCCCACACACACACACCCTCCCACCAAAGACACACACACACACACACACACCTCTGCTGCTCACCCCAGGAGGTGATGCACCCAGGTTACGGGTGCCTTATCGGGAGCCTTTTACAGAACCTCCCCCCCCCCCCCCCCCATCACCCTCTGGGGCAACAACAATCCCCTCCTCCTCCTATCCCCCCCACCATGCACATACATCAACAACACTGTCTTGTCTCCCAGTGTGTACTGAACAGCATGTGCTCCGAGTTCACTTTATTCACCTTATCACTACAGTACTGTGCAAAACAAGCATTTTGGTTATTCATTTCCAAACACGTTCCTCCATCCAGGTGAATTTTTTTTTTAGTGGGTGATAAAAATGTGAAGATCATCGTCGAACAAGCCATGTTACTCCTTCTCAGAAAAGAAAAACAATTTCACAAGAATCTCCACTGTCAAGGAATGTAAAAATCGCTAAGACCTGCAGCCTGTTCAAATTGACACTGGAATTGGCTGTAATGAATGAATGCATTTGTGCATGTTTACCCAAGGTTCTGGATGGCTGGTATGGCCCTTTAATGGAGGGTGGCCTCTGATCCCCTAATATCCTCCTAAGGACACGGGTGCTTTGTAAAGACAACAAGAGCAACGCGACCGCCAAACACCTTGCCGGGGTTTATTATCACAGACCAAGGAAGAAGAACAAATCAAATAAGCAAATTAAGCCTTGCACCGCTGTTGAGTGCTGTTCAGGGATGCCACGCGCCACACTGTTGAAACACACTGAACCCCCGTCTCTTGGGGAGATGGGGATGGTTAAACAGGACAAATGGACTAACCTGCTCTGGTTCTACCACCACACGTTTCTCTTTCGTGCCCAAACTCATAAAACACACAACCACAAACAGAACCACCATTTATATCAGCAGTGACACTTGCTGTAGCTTCATTTGAAGAGGGTGATTTCTTTGACTCTTAGAAGAGCGATGCCTTGGTAGCAAAACAACAAAAGAAGAGATGAGAGGGTCTATACTTAGCATCAGTGCGACAATAATGCTTCCCCTTTGAGTAACGACTATATAGTTAGCGTCCTCAAAGAGCTCACTGCGGAGGCAATACAACTCCTGCAGTAGTGAGCCAAGCCCTGATGTGTAAAGGAAAGCCAGATAAGGGGGGGGGGGGGGGGGATAAGGGGAGATGCTTCCACAGGATCAACAGAGGAGATGAGGGTGGCGTCTCGCGGGACGGGCCCCAGAGTGGGTCTGGGGTGCGAGATCCAGCAGGAATGTAAGCCGGGCGTCACGCGCCATCGACCCCTTCCGGAAGACAGGAGGAAGGGGGCATTAAGAGATGGACCAGGAACGTCGTGAGCAGCAAGGCCGACTGGCCAGTGCGTCCGGGGGGGGGGGGGGGGGGCGGGAACGACCCCCGGGTGCGACGTCATCTGGAGGCCCTGGTGTTTTAATAGGGTCACTTTGTTACACGATCAGCAAAGTATCATTAGGTGTGAGTCGGCCCCTCCCCTTCTGCTGGAGCAGCCCCTGCATCTCCACTCTGAGTAGAGGGGGGGGGGGGGGGGGGGGGGGGGGGCATTGACACCCATCCCCCCACTAAAATAACACTGGGTGATGTTTTAAACAACGCTTAATGAACGTGCTGTGTGTGTGTGTGTGTGTGTGTGTGTGTGTTCCACCCCCCCCCCCCCCCCCCCCCCCATCACCATCACCAACCCACCCCATAGCCTGCTTTCACTGTCGCTGGTCTGCACACTTCACACCCCCCATCTCCCCAAACCCCGGTGCGGCCTGAAGTAAACCCTTATAGCAAAGCACTAAACCGCCGACCCTAAAACTAAACGAGCCTGGGAAACGGTCTAAAAGGACTCCCCCAGTGTCTCCAGGAATTGCCAGCCGCTGCCAATTCACCCAACAACTTCCCCCGGTAAACGCCCTCCCCGCCGTAACGCAAATGTGTCGAGCAAAACAAAAACAAAAGCCGGGTCATGGGGCAGGACGACGCACTCCCCGGTCCAGGCCGACGGCGTCGGACGGGGCCCCTTCCACCGCTTCATTAAGTCGTCCCCTCGTTCTACTTCCTGTCCCCCTCTTCACTTCCTGTCAAGTGTCCCCGGGGCCCCTTTCGTCGCCGACAGGAACTCATCACACGCTACAACTTCCTGGGGAGAGTGGTATCTGCGGGGCCCAGACGCGGGCATCAGACAGCTCCTGAAATAAACACTCATTCAAGCAACGGTGCCACGGAGCACTGATGTGTGAACCACTGAAGTCCTCCGCGGTTAATTGCCCGGGGATATTGTTGAACCGAGTGGTCGTCCATGACGACGGGAGGAAGACGACGGCTGAATAAAAGGGGGCCACTGATTGATTCAATTATCCTTGTGCCGTGCGCAGCCTCGTCAGGGTTGATTAACATGCAAGGAAATGCTAGTAAAAATTCATGGTTTTAATATTCACTTGCTTTAACCGAGATAATCTGACATGCCTCAATCATGAAAGGATTGAATGGTGTTCAGTATATTCACACTTCCAGGGGACACAGAGGATCCGAGTCCACGATTTAGTTATATCCCTACAAGTCATTCCAAACCTTGTGGGCCAACAGGTAACATTTGCAGCTCTTGTTTCAGACAGACAGATGCATGCATTCCATCCCTTGCTGTAATATCAGCAGTCGCACCAGTCTCACCTAGTTATCTGTGCCCCCTCCTGTGCAGCGACTGGGCGTTGGATTAAGACCTGCAGTGGAGCAGACTCTAAGCTCCACGTACGCCTAGACATGAGCCAACACTGGCTCTCCCAGAGAGAGAGAAAGAGAGAGAGGCCTGGCTGCAGATTAGGCCCGAGGAGGAGGTAGCTGCCGGGAATCTGCGTCTCAAATTGCGATCCCCGGCATTCTCCGTGCAGCGGGAGCACGTCGCGAGAGGAAAGCATAAGCGAAACCATCAACTGCCAAAATCTAATAATGAGATGACGCGTGCATTTGGTTTTCAGGGCCGCGGTTATGAAGGCAAATCTGAAACGAACCGCCACTGCATCAACACCTCTGAAGGCAATTTCCCTGGGAGCCGGCGTGTTGCTTGTTTAGACTTAAAGGGGGGGGACTTGGTCAGCCACCCAGGAGAGAAAGTTCCACAAAGAATCATCTACCGATCACTTCCATCGAGAATACATAACTCCGAAACTATGTTCAGAAAGTACAGTGGAGCGGCAGCACAGCGACGCTTCCTACATTTATAAACCGAGGCCGTCTTGAGCCTGGGTGGTGTCCTCACCTAGAACAAAGTCGTCGTCGTCGTCCCCCCCCCCACACACACACACACTTCAAAAAGGCGACATGCATTTGCTCGGTTACTCCCTGGACTGAGGTTTTCTGTGATATCGAATAGCAGTTTGGCTTTGTGTTAAGATAAGATGAGATATGGTTAGATTACACTTTGTTGTTAGATTGCACAGAAATATGAAAAGGGGTGTGTGTGTGTGTGTGTGGGGGGGGGGGGGTGTTCTTCAACAATCATCAACACACAAACCACATATGTATGTTTGTTCTGTGTCAAGAATACATATAAAGTACTGGTCCGAACATGGTCCCTCTTGTCAGTGGGTTACCCTTGACAACCCCAGGCGTCACCGGGACAGGCTGTTTATTTGAGCCTCTGTGTACCTCTGGGCCCTTTGACACCTGAACGTATACAGGCTGACGGTAGGTTAAGGAGGGTTAAGATGCAGATGAGATACTATCGGCCGCGTGTCTTTGAAGAGTAAATCACAGCCGACCCGCCCGGCCCAGAGGTCCGGACCTGGCCACGTGCGGGGCGCCCTGTATCCTGCCCGGGTCAACTCTGCTGTCTGACAAGTTGTGCCTCAGGTGTAACACACGCACAACCACTGATAAGCCTGTGTGTGTGGGCGCAACACACAAACACACTTCAACAAGGCTTCAAAACACACACTTCAACAAGGCTTCAAAACACACACTTCAACAAGGGGCCCACACACACATTGTGATTCTACATTATACGAATAATATCTAACCAGGAAATGCAACACACACACACACACACACACACACACACACACACACACACACACACACACACACACACACACACACACACACACACACACACACACACACACACACACACACACACACACACACACACACACACACACAGATTGACTCCCCTTAAACAAGCCCAGGCAAAGAACCACTGACTATAGAGTAGAGGTGCGAACACAGCCCTGCGTCGAGTGCAGTGGATTCCATGACAGGCGAGAAAATACAGTGCTGGTAGATTAGCACTGCCGGGCCGTGTTGTGTTTGGTCTAACCTTTGAACCGTCAGGCTAAACAGCGATAATATACCACGCTCTTGCCAGCTGGACTACCATAACACCGGGCCAACGAGCCACTGATAAGGCGCTATATGGTCGTGTAGGGGGCTCTGTGGACGCTCGTGACCCTAGCGTACCACCTCACCAACGCTCGGATTCAGAGACCGCCATAACTCGATCAGGCCCTTGGCTGATCTGAACGCAGACGTGTGAGAAAAGTGTGAGGTTTCACACTGATTAAATATCAGGCCTCGGGTTAGACACCAGGGCCGTAGGTCTGCCTGTTTTGGCTACGAAGAGGATTACCCCCTATGTGGTCCTCCACAGACTCTAGGGGACGCAGCAAAGCCTAGCACCCCCGCCCCCCACCCTAAATAGTCACTACCTGCAGTCTCCACTCCCCTGTTGCATGGGGATTACATGAACGGGGGGAGGGGGGGGCTCAAGTAAGTCCACCAACAGCCAGAATGTGTGCGGCTAGCTTGCATGAGGTCCGGTGGACAGGGGGAACACAGAGAATCCTGCATGAGCGAGTGTATTGACAGGACTGACTGCAGTCCAGTGAGAGTCTAGTGCTGTTGGACATTAGACTCTCAGCGACGCCGTAGCAGAGAGACGCTACATTCTTTCTTGCATTGCACCGCCTTCCAGCACACATCATTATACAGACCAATTATCGAACCCAATTAGACGCTGAACGAAGCCAAGTGAATCGTGACCCCTGTGATTATTGACGAAGGCACTTATGAACCACATAAACACGTGGCGCATCTGCTCACTGTAGCAGTGTTTACATTCAACACTACACCCAGCGCTTCCCTCGTGATATTTGTCGTTTGAGGGTTTCACGCTTCATAATCATCCTCTCAGAAAAATTAAGAATGACAAAGGGGACATAATTGCCTGCAATAATTATATTTATATATAATAATAAGGCTACAATTCTTATTCATTCGTAAAGTATTGTAGCCGTGGTCCTGGAAGGGACTTGAGTTGTGTGGCTTGCTGTGGGTTTAATGCTTCATCAGAGCACCACCACCACCACCACCACGCGATGAGGCAGGGAGGGTCAGGATCTTGGGGGCTTTGGTAAGAGCAGACTCATTGCTCAGTGTCTGAGGGAAACAGAGGAGGAACGAACAGGACCTCCGTTTGGGGGATTAGATAAGGGCCCGCGCTCTCACCAGGGGACTGTGTGCCGAGGAGAGGAGATGATTACACGGCATAGCGGCCCTTTTGGCATCGCCGGTAATGAAATTTAAAAAAGGCAGGGAGAGAAAAACCCTCTCCCTAATATGTTTAACAGACGTAGCTGAGCCTTGGAGGGGCTGCATTACGGTCCGGCGAAACACTATCCTCCAGTCATACTCCTGTATAAAGTCGACTGGCTTTGGTAGCATTGAAATAACTGCCTGGGAATAAAGCGGAGGTATTAAAAGGTCCGATGTGAATAATTTAGTCGCATTTCGGGAAACCGATTTGGCAAAAATGGAATATAATATTCATAAATATGTTTTAATTAGTATGTAATCGCATGAAAATAAGAATTTAGTTATCTTTACCTACAACTGAACCCTTTTAATAGCTACATTGAGGGACCTCTTCCACAAGGCCGCCCTGTGTCTACAGCAGCCAAGAACTGCTGTAGAGGGGACGCGGTTTAAAAGATAATTGCCATTTTTCTTGTAAGCTATAACCAATGGTTTTACCGACTGAACACAATTGATGAATCGATCAAGGAACCTCATCACTTGACTCTTGGCTAGTCGATGTTGTCGCTGACGATGTCGCCATTTTTGAAGAACGGTACTACTGGCTCCTTACAGGTCAGTAAGGGCCACCGTAGCTTCTCCTACGTTGTTGGAAAGGGAGGTCAGGAGATGTGTGGGGGGGAATACTCAGTTGGCTACAATCATCAACCCACCACTAGAGGCCACTAAATCCTACAAACAGCTCCTTTAAGAACAGCAGTAATCGATTTTGTAATCAACAAAAAGAAGCCAATCAGAGCAAGGCAGGGGGCCTGCTCTTTTAAAATAAATTCCTGTGTTCTGCTTCCAGCATACTAATTGGCCACCGTTCTGGACACAGCCACACAAGCCTCCCCACTACTTAACACACATTATTGCACCAGCCCTGGGTCATTATGTGTTCGGGTGCTGCGGTACACAGCCAGGAGGGAACGGTCACAGGAGACTGGGGGACTGCATGCACTTAACTCAACATTTATTACCGGTCTTAATGAGCGAAACACCCAGCAGCAGGGAGGGATGCCAAAAAGGAGTGCGTTTTTAAAGAATATAGTATCCTCCTTAGCTGGTGACCGAGTGAAGCACGAGTGACTCTGAGACAGAGTGTGTTGAGGGGACCCTGTGTCTCCTCAACAGGCAGGTGAAGGTCAGTGCAGGTGGAGTCATTCATGCTTGGCTCTCATGGGGCAGTGAGCAGGTCCCTGCAAATGAGTGTACCAGAGGGGCCGGGGGGGGAGTGGAAGGGGGTTAGGGGGGGTCAGGCTGCCCTCCGTGAGAGGGCGGGAGAGAGCGCGATCCCCGAGGTCATAAATCAGTGAAAGGGCAGAATTTCACGCCTATCTGCAGCCCAGCAGGGGCGTTTACACTGGTGTAAGTGGCACTGAATAGACTGTCACAAATGTCCAGTGTCTTTCTTGCGCACGCATGAACGTGCACGCATAGACACACACACCCAAGAACATGCACACCACAATGATAAACTGGACTAATTAACTATTGCAAACATGCAAAAGTGTGGCCAGTCTGCAACATAAACATCAGGATCTGGGTCAATCTTGGAGCAAAGAGAATATATGATTTAAATGTTTTATTTACGATTACCACTCGTTAAATAAAACTCCACAATTGCCCTCTTCACTTGGCAATCACATAAAACCTGAAAAGGGGAGGACAGGAATTCCAATTGTATTTTCCTTGCATTTTCTTCCGTCAGACAATAAATTATCAGCCACCAAATTCCTGCGGCTAAAACAAATATCGCCCAGCGGGAATAAGGATGGACCGAGGGGTTCTGCTGTGCATCAGAGTGAAGGGCCGGCCCTCTCAGGAAAACATCAAGCTATCAATTTAAACACCATTTCCTGGACGGCCTCAGTGCCGTACGGAGCAGTGCCGTAAAGAACACAAGCCAGATGTCTGGTGGCTAACTCACCAAGGGCAGTGCCAGCGTTCGTCAGTTTCATTGAGACAGATACAAATAAGGCTTCAGACTTTTTAATTAGCTTGGAAAGAAAAGAAACACAGAAAGAAACACAAAGAGGGTTCTGTTGCCATGGACATGGTGTTCTTAGAGTAACTGAATAAAGGACACTGTAATGATTAAAGCTGTATCGGCGGACTAAATAGAATACTTTTGATTCAGACCTTTTCTTTGAATGAGGAAGTTCGTTCTTACTAGTGGGGGAGGTGTACCCCAGGCCTACGCATGGCTAAGGCTGTTCCTGTGTGCGTAAGAGGCTTATGTGGGTCCCTAGGTACACAACAACAACAACCACAACCACACACCAGTCCACTGGTGACTCCATACAGGAGGGCTGGCTGTGTGGGTTGACTGCCAGGGATCCCACTGTGCAGGCTGGTGTACAGTGGACAGGAAACTAAGTCTTACCGTAGACACAGAGTGGCAAGAGATGTGCTGGACAAGCCCTCACTTCCTCAACGACTCAGTTAAAACAACAGCAGTTAAAGTACCCCCCCCCCCCCCCCCACCCCGCCCTACTGTTAACCTAATAAACCCCAGCTCAGCGCCATTAGCGCTCGTAAACATAGCAGACCGTCCATCCGTCACGGAATAAAATACAAAGAAGCATTCCACTTTTTTGTTTTCAAAGACTTCATTAACTTGACCCGGTACCATTCAAAAACGTTCAATCCAGGAACACTTTTAAAGCCAAAACACAGTGAATTTGCATATTGGATTATGTGCGAGGACAATAAGTGCAGGCAAAGCCAAAAATCAATGACGGGGGTCTGCATAATGTATTTTAAAACGATGAATCAGTATTTGCTTGGTGGCTCGCGTGCTTTTTTTAAGAAAGTGACTCGGTGCCGTAGTGTTTTCCTCCATGCAGATGGCTCCGACCATCCATCCATCCATCCTAGCCCCTCCCTCCCTCCCTCCCTCCCTCCCTCCCTCCCTCCCTCCCTCCCTCCCTCCCCAGTCACTCCTCGTCCCCGGGTCTATCTGCTTGGGACGGGACACCAGGACTCCTGCGGGAGAGTCCTGGTCTAATCCCAGGGAGCAGACCCTGGGATCCGAGCCCTGCCATCCGCAGTCATAAGCAAACAAACACCTCCCTCCCCTGCATCACAAAACGTCTTTCGTCGGTTCCTGCTTACCAAAGTGGCCAATTTTCCACTCTTGTTTAAAAAGATTGAACCTCAAGCAGCATTATTTATTCTGCAGAGAGTTTCAAATTGGGGAAACGCTGTCATGAACTTCTCAGGGTGATTTATGCATGGAAATCACCCTCATAAACGAGCGTTCTTACTCTCTCCGCTTAAAGGTCAGTGTAACAATATGCTCCATAATAACGAGGGGGCGTGCTGTAGGGGGCTCGACATGGATGTGCTGAGGCAGAACGGCTCCTGAGGTGAGCCGCACGCCTTGTGTATTACAGCGCCGCGCTCCCTGAGCCCCGCTGCCCAGCGGAGCGGGAGACGCGGCGCGGGCCCCCGCAGAAGGGGACCGGGGCCCTCGAGGGGGGCCCGTTGATGGCTGAGAGACGCGCCGAGGCTCAGGGGGAACCCTTATCCACAGACCCCCTCATCCGTGCTATCAGGTTGGCTCAGCGGGGGGGGGCTCTGGTGATAACCCCGTCCAGATAACAGTAGCCCCCGGCTCTCAGCCATGATGTGGGTCCATGCTTACTGCGCTAACTATCTCGTTACAATACCGGCTACTGGTCTATCAGAAGACCGTCCCCAGGCTGATATCATCTGATCAGCAGCCAATCGACCCCCCCCCCGCTCTGTCTCCCCCACCCAGAGCTACCGTCTTACAGCCCGGGCTGGAGATAGCGCAGGCTGCCGTCTACAGCGGCCGGAGTCTTCTCAGGCCGTGGTGAAAGGACACTTGGTACACGCAGTTAAAACTACACAGGATGTTGCGTCGCTCCTCAGCCTTTGTGCTTTATGGAGACACTACCGTCATCATGGCCGTAGTGCCAGATAAGATCTGAGAGGTTAATGGCCTGGAAAACATGGGGTGGCAAAACGTCTGTGCTCTGGTTCGGCTTTCACTCCCGTGTGCGAGGGTGGAAATGTGAGTTTCTTTTGGGGGTAAAACCACAGCAGACTCCTCCAGAAGTGATAACAAAACATAAATTAATAAATATATGGCCTGTTAAGCCCTTTGAGACTCTACCTGTGATTAAGTGTTGCTCTGTTACAAAAAACATGATTGTTTGGTTATTAAGGAGGATTGTTTACGGTTTAGAGGACCGAGTGGTTTTGACTTGGTCCAAACTTCAGGACTCTCTCACCTGGTTCCACCGAAGAGCACGATGCGATCTCCCACCATGCAGCAGCACTGTCTCCTGCGCGGACACGGGCCTTTCCCCCTGGGCTCCACCTTCTTCCAGGAGGAGCCCTCTGTGGTTCAAGGAGAGAGAGACTCAGAATGAGAGTCGAGCATGAATATGACCTCCGACACAACACTGACACTGACACACTGACAGGCCTGCACTGGTCTGATTGTGGCGAGGGTTCCCTCAACAGCTCTGGCAGCTGTCAAGGCCTAAACATAAAATACTGACCAACCCCCAGTGCTGAAGCAAGCCACACCACTCATCATTTAGCATTTTATGAACCTGTTCCCGTTTGCTATCGAGCCTCCAGTTCGTTGAGCATTGTTCTTAAATCACCTCTTAAAGAACACCGGACCCCAAGGACAGTGACCGATTGTTTGTTGTGTAGATGAACAACCCCCTTCCCCCCCCTCCCTTCCATTGCAGCTGGAGTATGAGTGACGACGCGCGCGTCTCTCTCATGAGTTCCATTACGGCTGAAGCACTCCACACTCAGCCTCCATGGCATCATTACATCGCTATGGAAACAGTCTTGTGTGGTCCGAGGGGGTGGGAACGCCGCGAGAGAGCTGCCTCCATCTGGTGGACGGCTTTCAACGTGCCGACAGCCACTGGTTAAATGTATGCATGTGTCGGGGGTATGCATTACAGCTTATTGCCCTACATTTCGGGCAACAAGCTTTAAATGGGAGCACAGGTGCACGCCTACGCACAACGAGGGGAACTCAATTGCACATTTAGTGTGGAATTAATGCCAAACTCTTTTTAACCAGGCAGGCACAAACGCCCCAGTCTTTTGCACCGCAGCCCAGTGTGGGGCAGCTGGCTTAAGAGTGCTCATTACTGGACCGCGACACAAAGACTTTGGTCACCAGCGGTCCACAGGACTACACGGCGAAAGAAGAGAAACTAACTTTAACAAAACTGCGGGGGTGTTCGTCAAAGCACAAAACTGTACGTTCAGCTTCGTATCATAGCAACTAAACTGAACAGGGCCGTTTCATAAGTTTCCCTCCAAGCCAATGCGGTGGACTTATCGTCGGCGCAGGTGGCTGAGCTGCTTGCAAATATGCTTCAAGCATCCGCCCGGCATAATCACTTATAATGAAGAATTATAGGATGCGAGTGCGGTGTGTTTTTTTCTTCACGTTTCCAAATAGTTTGACCTTCGGCAATGTTTTATTTATTTTTTTATCCCTTCAAAATAAAAGTTGTACATTTTGATTTTAAAATATACGGGCTGACACCAGTAATCCCACGTCAAGGGATTTGCTCAACTCCATACTGCCAAGAAAGAGGCCTCAGAGACAAGAGAGAGATCCACATCCCCTCTGGCAACACAGGACATCTGCACTCCTTCTGCATAACTTAAACAAACTCACATAAAAACAACAACAGACACATAGGCAGCTGCAGCTAGCCAATCTGATGAGGGTGACAGCGATGCAAAATGCAGGAACAGGGAAGAGGGGAGGTGGCACTCTCCCGAAGCAGGAGGGAGGAAACTGGGTCAAGCCGGTACCAGCACCAGCATGCTTGGGGTGTATCTCTGCACAGTCATCACAAACTCCGCCACAGAGGGGGGGGAACAGAGAAGGAATCTCAGTGTAATAGCCAAAAGGGAAGATGAGATTAGCGGCGGCAGCAGCAGCGAGAGGTAGCCTCAGAACTAAAGTTCTGATACCAGTATCAGAAATTCCTCCGATACTGCCTAATAACGCAGTGCAAAGGCGAAGAACATCACAAACACGTGCGGTGTTATGCTGCGTTCGTTAATGGTCGGAGGTGGAAAGTCGGAACGGCGTGGAACCATCTGGCATGTTCCGTAAACGGTGAGCCTCACCTGGGTTGAACTTCCAGAGGTCGCTGAAGTGCCGGTCCAGACGCGCGTTGTAGCCCCCGAATATGAACAGCTCACCGTTGTAGGAAACTGAATGGAAACACAGGGATGGAAAGACGTGAGCTCCTTGGCTTTGCACCGCATGGCTTTGGATGGGTGCACAGAAGAGCGAGGACTTGTTGGAGGACACAATGAGAAGGTGGAGATCTTGAGAATAGAATTGAATGAGAAAGAACGAGTCGCTTCATCAAATGCTAAATAGAAGACGCAAGGACTCTGAAAGGGTCCATGTGCGTGTGTTAGTGTAAGTGTGTGTGTTACAATTTGTGTGTTTGAGTGTGTGTGTTTTATAGTTTGTGTCGTGTCTATGGGTCTTTGTCTGTCCATGTGTGTCCGTTTGGTTGAGTGTCCTTGAGTGTGTGTGTCCATGTGTGTGAGTGAGTGAGTGTCTGTGTCTGTCTGTGTGTGTGCGTCAGTGTATGCGTGTGTCAGTGTGTGTGTGTGTCTGTATGTGTGTGGGAGTGTGTGTCCGTGTGTGCGCGTGTCCGTGCGTGCGATTGTCCTTCTGTGTGTGAGCGCCCGTGCGTGTCCCCGTCTGTGCGTGTCCGTGTGTGCGCGTGTCTGTGCGTGCGATTGTCCTTCTGTGTGTGAGCGTCCGTGCGTGTCCCTGTCTGTGTGTGTCCGTGCGTGCGAGTGTCCTTGTATGCGTGTCTCTCCCACTTACACGCTGAATGACTCCTGCGTCCTTCAGGCAGCGGCTGGGCAGAGGGGCTGCTCAGCCAGCAGTTGGTCTCGGTGTCAAACACTTTGATCTTGTTGCAGTAGATCTCGTTGTTGGAGTGGAAGGGGCCAAAGCGGTCTGCTCGCCCCCCAAATACAAACATCTTTGTTCCGATGATGGTGGCCGAGTGGAAGTCTCTCCAGCGTGCTGGAGCACCCTGCAGGGGACAGCGGTACAACTATAGATACACAGTGCCCTCTGGTGGATCATGAGTGTAAATACAAGGGATTTGTCAAATGCTGTTAGTATTTACTTTAGGGCCCATTTCCCGGAAGTTTGTTGACTAGTCGAAGCAAACGAACCAGATAGCAGTTGTCTATTTTTGGAAGTTAAAATCCAAATAATCATCCTAAATAAATATTAGTCTTGGAAGAAGAAGGAATGTGGTTCGATTTTTTCCCCCCTTCTGATTTATTTGATCAATCCACTCAAGATACCGAGGGCAAGCAAGCTTCCCTTCGCTCGAACTCGGTAAAAAGGTTAAGACGCAAGTAAATAAAATCTGTTGGCTTGCGGTTTCTTTACCGTGAGACGGACTGAATTCATTGACATTTCTGCGGTGCCCGTCCGGAGTGCCGTGTTGTGTGCACAGCCCCGCTGTTCACCCCTTCAGCGGGGGGCACGTGGCCGTTCACACCGACGTGGTTATTGTCATGTATCTAGGCCTAATTATAACGCGGCATTTCGATGAAGGCATGAAAAGACTGACTGAGCGCACCTGACCCTGACTGCAAACAGACAGACAGACAGACAGATGGGGGTTGATTGGCGGCTGGTCAGATGATATGCCTGGTGACGGTCTTTTAATGACTAGTAGTCCGTAGTGAACGAGTTTGTTGGTGCCGTTACTAGCCGCTGTTTAGAATTATGAGATTAAATGAAATTATTAGACTGATGATTCTATGTTTTGGAAAACGACATGCACTTCATTCTTAAATGTGTATTTCTAGCAATAGTGCACATATCTCATATCAAGAGAAGAGAAAAAACTGACTAGTATTCACCTACTGGCAAGCGCAATAACGACTAGTCAACAAGTCGACGAACATCAGCATGAACATCATTATGAAGATCTCTAGTTTACGATTACGTGGTTAAAATAAGAATGCAATGCAAGATAAACCTTCCTGGATACTAACTGCTGTAGGGCTCCTCCTTAAACAACACATTTAGCCCACTCTCTGAATAGCAGCCTAGTAAAAAGTGGTTTAACACTTGAGAGCCAATGCCATTTTTTTAATGCAACGGGTATTTATCCATGGAACCGCCCTTTCACGTGCCTTCAAATCCGGCCAGAACGTGTTGCCAAATCTTGTTCGGTGAAAGGGCTCTTTAACTTCAGAAGTACCGCGATAGGAAATGTACCTTTGTAATGCAGTCAGGCAGGCATGCCCACTCTGCTTACTTTATAGCATGCAGGCATCTAGATTAGATTGCGCGACTCTGAGAAAACAGCAACGTATGAGTGGTGTTCTATATTGAAAGAGTTTATATTTTTCTGTATGTCTTATATGATATTTCGACTATTTGCTCCAAATCAATGCTTAATTTGAAAGAACACAGAGACGGAGAGTGACGTTGTTTTGCATAGGAAATCTGAATCCACCACCACATATAAACAACCTAATAATACTACATTTGTTCATGGGCCGGATCCAGAGCCCAATCTTTCTACAGTCAGAATACAGTAATCTGCTTGACGAAAAAAATATTTTTATCGAATCTAAAACCAAAGCCGGGAAGGAACAAGAATGTACGGTTGAGGGAACCATACATCTACGTATTTTTCCACTAATCATCATGTGATCGTTCATCCCGTTACCTAAAAGGGGAGGGAGCATAATCCCCAGCTGGGCTTTGGGTTCTTGGCCGTCACCCAGATCGCTGCATTACTGCGAAGTGCCTCCGGCCCTCGTGGTGCGACCGCTGACCACGTCTGTAGCAGTCCGCTGGCTGCGGTCGAAGGGCTCCCAAGCCTGCTGCTGATTGATGGGAACCCGACACGTCGCGATTCCCTCCTAGCAATGACTGTTGTTTTGTTGTGTGAACAGACTTTTAGGAACGCCAATGTCCTCGGGCTAAGCTTAACGCAAAGTGGCTTCACTTCACTACCACCGCAAGTGACTTTGACATTAGAACCGCCGTCTACTGTAAGCATCCCAGCGCAGGGACTCTTAACCACTGGCCCTGAAGGACATTTATCTCTGCACCTGGAGGACATATATCTGAATGCACTGCAATGGATTAGATCAAATCTTTAACTAGCGATGTTCCGATACCGGTTTTTCCTTCCCAATACAGATTTCTGAACTTGGGTAACGGCCGATACCGAGTATACAGGTGGAGATGACGTGTTTTCCATTCTGCCTTTACACCTCTGCATTTTATCTTTAACCCCAACTACATCCGTGTTGGTGACTCACTCTGGCGTTGATTAAGCTCCAAACCATGGAGGTGGTGTCCAGCTTGTGGATGTCATTGGAGAAGCAGTCCGCCTAGGGGAAACAAGAAGAGTGGGGCTATTAAACTAAATAAGACCGTGGGGGGGGGGGGGGGGGGGTGTAGAGAGGGATAAGGCAGTAAACTGACCAGCTGCTCGTATCCTCCAAATATATACATGGCCTTCCCCAGGATGCAGGCAGAGTGGCCGTCCCTGGCCCCAGGAATGGTCCCCGAGATCTTGGGTGTGAACCATCTGTGGGTGTCTGGGGACCACAGATTAAGTGCGTTACGCGAGCGGAGAGGCATCGCGCCGTTTAACCAGATGTGTCCTTAAAGTCGTAAAACAGAGCGGCAGTCTTTATTTGTGTCAGGCGGGAAAGCGGAACCACACTTCAACAACCTGCGGCGGAACCGACTAGGGGGTGGAGAACACCTGCGTCCTCCTGCAACCCATTTCAAACTCCGACCACGACATCAAGCAGGTGTCTGGAACGGTTGGAGCAGACGCCGCCGCACACACACCAAAAGGGGGACAGGGTGCAGGTAAGGGGCACTTACTGACGTCGAACGCATAGAGCACATTGCAGGCGCCCTCCGTGTCGTTCCGCCCCCCCCAGATGTAGATGGTGTCTTCCAGCAGCACAGCTGTGTGACCGTAGCGCATGTAGGGTCCTTCACGCGTGTGCTCTCTCCCTGCAGTCCTCACTGGGGGCAGCTTCATCCAGCGCAGAGACACTGGGTGTGCACAGAGTGGAGGACAGAGACGAACATCAAGACAGCTTTCTGAAACACATGAACTAACTATAGTGGGGTTGGTTTTTGTTTCAGGAGGCACAGCGGGTTGACTTGTAGCCTGAAGGCTACTAGTTCGATCCCCAGCTCCTCCTAGCTGAGTGTCGAGGTGTCTCTGAGCAAGGCACCTAACCCTAACTGCTCTTGACGAGCTGGCTGTAGCTTGGGTAGTTGACTCCACCATCGGTGTTTGCATGGTTGAAACGTTGTTAGTGGCTTTGAATAAAAGCGTCTGCTAAATGGCCTGAATGTAAATTTAAATACACATGAACTACAGTGGCCACAACACTTTCCCTTAAAGACACCACCGTTCTCTTATGTCACAGCCAATGAACAAGGTTGCTTTCATTAGTTAAAAAGAATTTTGTGCGTCATGTCTTGGGCATTATACTGGGGGCGGGCAGGGGGGGGGCAACCCAGATTGCTAAAGTATAAAAGTCTCTTTTGTTCTGGTAAGAATAACATTGAAGGGGTGGGGCAGTCGACCAAGGTAGTAGGTAAACGCTATGTCTTGCATAAGGCCTCAGAAAGCAAGCACAAACTGACAGTTAAGGGAAACCGGTTCATCCAGTTAAATAAACCGAAGCATTTTGATAAGACGTACTAGTATTGTTAACAACTTCTTTACTTCCGAGTTGTGTTTTACAGGTAAATCTAACTCACGGCGCAGGTGTCTGGCCTGAATTACTATGAGCTTACAAAATAGAAAGGCTTGGAGAACGGATCCAACACAACAGGTTTACATTACAAAAGGTAAATGTAATTATGTATAGCTATAGCTTATTCAAAAATGTACATAAAATCAATCCATTTTTTTAACTTTTTTTTTAACTTAAAAACTAAAAAAAGTAAAATGCTACTGTTTCTGTAGAGAAAAAAAAAGAAAAAAAGAAAGCAAAGCTTAAAAAATATACTTTTTTTTTTAAAATATATTTCCATTTCAATATTTAAAAAATTCAGGTAGCAGGAAGGTTGGAGTTGGTTGGGGAAAGTTGAAAAAAAAAGTTCATGAAATGAAACAGGTCTTGGCAAAGAAAGTGAGCAGGCAGGCTATCTACCATGCTAGCAGGGTCCTCAACACCTGCTAAATAGCGTAACATTATGCAAGGCTGAGGGCGTATGTGGATCGTTGTAGGGTAAGGGATTAGTGAGTAGTAAGTACACGCCATTTCAGAGAAGAAACAATTCGGGGGACTACAAGACTTTTGTATTTACTGATAAAACAAGGTAATGAAAAAAACATGGCCACAGGGTATCAATAAATATCTTAACGCACATACTCCATATATAGTTTAAACAGTAATGTAGTGGTAATGTGAGACCTATATTTATATCCACACACACACACACACACACACACACACACACACACACACACACACACACACACACACACACACACACACACACACACACACACACACACACACACACACACACACACACACACACACACACACACTTTTGTATAAGGCTGTAATACATCATACATAAGGCTACACAGTTCAATGCTGCAATGAATCAAGCTAATAGGGTATCATTTAAATAGTGAGTATGTGGAATAATTCCACCGTCTCTGCTGCGTGGACCATACAAGAAGCTCGGAGCCACTCACCGGAGTTGAACACGTGTACGTCGATCTGCCTGAGCGTCTCGTAGTCTTCTCCGGAGCAGTAGCCCCCGAAGGAGTACACCTTGTGGCCGACCGCCACGGCGGCATGGTTGACTCTCCGCGGCCCTCCTTCCAGGTGCACCGTCCAGCGCAACATCCCCAGGAGCAAGCACCTTTGTGCCCGAGACACTCCCTTAGACCATCACCGTCTGGCCTTCCCGGGCTCCATGGAGACACATTCACGGTCAAGACCCTGGGTGCACAAATCACACACAGTGTAGGAGGCTGTGAGTGAAGGGCGGGCTCTGTGTGTGTGGGAGAATCGTGGAACTGATGCCAGAGAAAGGGAGATTAGGTGGGATGCCAAAGGGTAGCGTTTTGTTCTCTGGGGGGTATGATTGACTGAGCTCTGCTAGTGCTGACAGCCCCTTGTACTATCAGAGCGGGTAGAGTATTTTAGGAGGTGATTAGAACCACACCTATCACTCGGCTCTGTCTTCTGTCTTTGCTGCCGCTTTATCCCCTCCCCTCTTGCGTTACAAACGCCCTATAATTAGAAAGTCAAAAACGCGAACCCCTCCCCGACGTCAATGCTACATGGAAATGTTTCTGCCATCTTCACGTCAAACTGATGAACTGATGAATTACTGCGCGGCTCGAGAAGGAAACTTTTGTACAGGTCCGTGCAGAGCGAGCACAGACGGTCTAGTGTTGATGCTCAGTTCTGCTGAGCAGCAGATCTCACTGAGCCAACGTCACCTTGACCTCTAACCTTCAGTTTGCCATTCAATATAGACCCTCAGAGGACCACTAGCAGCCCGGTCTATTTCCAGACAGCAGCACTTCATCTCTGAGGACGGAGTCATGCCCCTCAGAACAAACCCTCTGGTGTACCAACTCCTGGGTCGATGTAAACTAGTAAACCAAGGACAGAGATGTGGATTAGGACGTGTAGTCCAGGGGCGCCGGTGGCTCACCGGATAGAACGCGTTCCAATTAAGGCTCAGTCCTGATCGCAGCAACCCGGGTTCGATTCCTGCACGTAGTCCTTTGCTGCATGTCCTCCCCTCTCTCTCTCTCCCATACCTGCCTGTCTGACTCTACAATAAAAAGGATAAAACCGTAAAAATCGTTAAAAAAATAAAAAGATGTGTTGGCCAATGGTCATGCATGTAACCTCCTGTGGGAACCTCCTAGATGAGTGCTTTCCGCTGGCTGCTCATTAATGGACACCGCTGCTGTCCAGGATGAAGCCAGAGACAGCTTGATGACAGCTAGGGAGACCCGTATTCCACGCTGCTCCTTCTCCACACTACTATGATGGTGTAAATGACAGGGTAACGTGGAGGAGAGGAGAACCGTGTTCCACGCAACTCCTCGAACACCGTCACACTACTATTATGGTCACTTCATAAACCGACCAACACGTTGACAAAAAACCTGCAGACATGACGCATCATGACTGTCAACTATGAACACCAACATATGGCAACACTGTAAAAAAAACAGTCTCAGACACCAGCATAACCAGCATAGTGGTGTGTATAAAACGTGTCGACTCGCCACATCAACTTTCCTCAATGGGAAGGCGACGCTAGCACAGGCTAACGTCAATAGCTAGTCTCTCCACTAGCTTAGCTACACGTCAAGTGAAAACAAGCGGACTGGCACGTTCACTCACACCCCTCGAACGTGCTCTAGCGGTACACACAATGATCTCCAGGTGACTGACAAAGCACTGTGACAATAAAAGTAAATTACCATACGATACAGTCGGCGTCGCGGTGGTTTGAAGCCAGTGTTAGCTAAATCAGGAGCGATGCCGCGCCGCCAGTCTTCGCCTGGCCCTGGTGACGTAGCGGCGGGAACGCCCACAACAAGCGCCATCGCTGATTGGCTGCGCGCTCACAACGAGCGCCCTCACTGATTGGCTGCGCGCCCAAAACGAGCGCCATCGCTGATTGGCTGCGGGCCCGCGTTGCAAAATATCAGCTATATATAATATTAATTATAACTTTTCGGTAAAAATGAATTTTCATAGGTTGATCAACTCGACATGATCAACTCGTTCGATATCGATATTGTAGAAATATATATACAAATATCTTTTTGTGAGATTTTTTGTAGCAAGATGTGAGCTACCGATTTCTTTCAAAATGTATAAAAAGATCAGAAAATACTAAAAATGCCAAGTTTAGACCTGCTGCAAGGGGTTGATCCCTCTTGTTTACTATGTGCTGTCAGCCACGTGGGCCAGAGGGAGGGTTTCACCTTAAAGACAACGCTGCTCCTTACCGCCAACACTCGCCCGTCGATGCATAACGCCATGAGCAGCGGTAGAGGGCAGTGTGCTATACATTTTAGAATTTCTCCATCATCACGATGAGCACTTTCTGATGCCCAACCACCGCCGCTTCTCTCTCATCCACAGATTCACAGATGAATAATTATAGGCCTACTCAAGCATATTTAAGATATTAAGCAGGTGCCCCCTCACAGAGCATAATTCCCCCAGGGCCCAGACAGTGGGTACTAATATAAAGGATGCATCTATTCAATGGCAAAACCTAACACTAAATATACAAACAGATAAACCATCTTTATTTTCTCGTTTCCATTTGCGCTTGTCGTTCGTTACACCAACACATCCTCCGACCATGCAGAAAGGCCTCTGCAGGATCATTGAGGTTTTTTCGATTTATTTTTGGCCTTCTTTTTATTCGACTTCTAATTTAATACGCTGACACACTGACACGATCTTTTGGTGGTACGTTTTCCCACACTGCAATAAAAAAAATATTTTATTGATTCATGATGTAGTTTACAGCGCTTGTAAATACACCTTCTATTGCCTCCCTTCGGGGTACGTCAGGGGGGAGAGCGCACCAGTGGAGTGACATATCCAAGCTGCTCGGGGAATCTTTCCCACCCCCCAGTCTTGGAAAGATATTTTTATATCAACTACAGGCGTACAATTATACTTAGAAATGTTTTGGTGCGTTCAACAATGTGCTCACTTTTTATTGACTTATTTGATTGACAAACACTTTTAGTGTTTGTCCATTTTGTTGTTTGTCAATTGTACTGTGGACTATTCTTCTGTCTTACTCCACTGTTGACATTCTGCTGTTGTTATATGACGCATCATGCATTTTGACGGCTTGCATAAGCTTCAAATTACAAAAGCGTTGGGGGGGGGGGGGGGGGGGGGTAGGTGGGGGGGGGATTGAGAATGATCATCTAGCTCTGAAATGTGAGTGTCTGACTGTAGGAGTAGAGAGCTGGATTAGGTCCTGCGGTCCTCCGCGGACACATTACAGCTGCCCAGGATATAAGGCTCCTCAGGTCTGGTCAACTAAGAGGCTGGCTCTGATTGATTCATTGTGTGTGTGTGTGTGTGTGTGTGTGTGTGTGTGTGTGTGTGTGTGTGTGTGTGTGTGTGTGTGTGTGTGTGTGTGTGTGTGTGCGTGTGTGCGTGTGTGCGTGTGTGTGCGTGTGTGCGTGTGTGCGTGCGTGTGTGTGTGTGTGTGTATAGGCATTCCGCTCACATGCCAGCTGCAGGTCATGCACAATGGGGAGATTGTGTTTGCGGCTGCCCAAAACGACAGCTGTGCCGCTGTGACTACCCATTGGCCGACGCTGGTACAGCACATAGATCACAGCCACCACAGAAGTGCTCGTTTGGGAAAATGAAGATGGACAGTCGGAATACTAGACTGCAGTAAAGTCAGGCAGCATAGTTTGAAGATCAAGAAAAAAAATTCTAAAGTCGTTGGCACTGCAAAAATGTTTCATGAAGGGTCGAGCGAAAGAGCTTCTATGTTTGGTTAGTTTAGGAGTGGTTAGTTTAGGAGTAGTGTTACATAATGTTTATAATGCACCCACCTCCTTTTAGAACAGTTGATGCATACTTCATACCTGGTGTTTTAGTAAAGAAAGATTAACAATAAGGCTACAAACATAAATTAGGCCTGTGTTGAATAACGACACAACACAAGGTGGCCATTATCTATTTACAATGCACTCTGCAACATGTTTTTATGGTCATGTTCAAATGAATGGATCACATTCACTCTCTTGTTCACCAAACAATTATTTTTAGCATAAAGAGTATATGGTTGGATTAGATATGTTCCTGTGTAAACACAAAAGCTTTCAAGCTTCCTAGATATCACTGAGAGACAAAAAACATCCCAAACGTACTTTCAACGAATGTCATCAATATTATCAACGCAATGAAAGCCTCCCGGTCTGAAGCGAAGAGGAAGCTAATACCAGCTCAAGGGAAAGTCTGATTATCTTATAGGCTTGGAAAACAACATCGTCATCCCAGCCCACCTGTTAGCCCACGCACACATCGCCCGACCCTCCTACGACCGCTGAGCGACGTTTGGACACATTAGCAGAGCAGGGTGTATTCTCAAACTTTATGGCTCAGCGACATGTGGCGTCTGTCTGTTGTTACGCGTGACAGCGGGAACAGGAGTTACCCAACTGCGGCATTACTGGGGAGAGTCGAAAAGCAACTGCAAGCACCAACTGTTGTTCTGTGCTTCAGGGGGTAGGCCCAGTGATGGAAGAGCATTGCAATGCTTTGCGGCAAAGCAAAAGTACAGGCCCTGCGTTGGAATGGCACATTTGGTTAACCTATCCCTTCCCCATTGCATATAAAACCTCTAAGTGTTGTTATAATGGATAGTAAAATGAACCCAGAGGCGAAATAAACCAATAAATATATAGGGAGCACTTTTGCTTCATGTATTATTTTCTCTTTTGAGCTGAGTTTCTTTACCCATGTTGATGCTTTTATCATTACATTTAAAAAAAGAATTTGAGTCTAAAAAACGATATCCCTGCTATTCTCCAACTGTGTATACTCGCTCTTACATGCTTGATTACTTAATGGTACCAACCTTTATATTATTAGATGGTTTCTGTGTCTAATCCTGGCTTTAACTGCCTATTTCCATTATGCAGTCCCACAGTGGGTTACAGAAGTAGTAGCACTTCAACAAACCGGCCCCCATTTTCAGTGTACCTGTGTCTGTTAATCCAACCCGTAACATAACTCTAGCTTTTGTGTGTTCTCACTGACAAAATGCCAATTCCTACAAAATAGTTTTAAAAACGTTTAAACAAAGTAAAGGTCAACACAGACGGGAGATATTCCCTGGATGATCAAAACCTTAATTCAACTTCCGCTGAATTAGGTCAACAGTATTAAACCATCCAGGATGATGATGTCATAGAGCATGATCTAACTCTGTGGCAAGTTGACTGAATCATACATTTTTTCCTTTAATTTGCTGCTATTAAATGAACAGAGCCTCTCTCTTTGGGTTTCTCGAGGAAGAGGATTCGGCCTTGGGTTAATTTACACACACATACACACACACACACACAAACACACACACACACACACACACACACACACACACACACGCAGTAACACACACACACACACACACACACACGCAGTAACACACACACACACACACACACACACACACACACACACACACACACACACACACACACACACACACACACACACACACACACACACACACACACACACACACACAGTGATTTCTGATTGGATTCGCCCCAGCAACAGCCCTGTTACCACTGATGGTCTTCCACCCCCAGATGGGACACTGAATGTTTAAGGGACATTATAATTGAATGACTACTGTTCAGAATGTAATTCAGCATATGACACAACACAAAACACACAAAATCAGTTAGCCCTCTTTTCATAACGCAACGGTTAGTTTGAGTTTCACTTCTCCAAATAACCGAATAGATTACGTAACAAACTCCAACCTGTTCCATCTATCACTGAGTCAGTCTACAGTGAATGCAGTCAAGCCTGTCTAACTACTGATATCACCAGCCTCTCTCTAGTTTCTGTACACAAGCCCATATTTCCCATCATATATGCCTTAGAACGATAGTGCCTGTCCCTTACAGCTCGAGTCAAGACACGAATGTTCTGCTCCCATATTGATGCCGTCATTCCAAACAGCCTTCGCTCTGGAATAATGAAGCACATTTTACTTGTTGTGCAATCTGTGACACTGCAAGCCCCACCGTGAGGGCTACGCTCACTGAAATGGCATGGGCCTCTCTGGATTGACTGCAACAGAGGAGACAACTGGCGTCACGTCATCATCCGAACCACTTTAATTATGCGGCTCACTTTCTATTTTCTGCCCCGAGGGCGCCCCACCTCGTCCTGTCCTCTTCAAACATCGGAGACAGTTGCTGAACAGACTGGAGGGGCTGGAAATTTCCACCTGTCCCTTGTAGACTCAACTGTTATCCCTCATGCCGTCTGGAGAGATGTAGGCCTCCCCCCTCCTCCTCCTCCTCCCCCTCCTCCACCTCCTCCTCCCCTTCCTTGCCCTCGTCCTCTTCCTGCCCCTCCCCCTCCCTCTCCTCCTTCTCCTCCTCCTCTTCGTCTTCCTCATCCTTGTCCTCCACCCACGTCCTCCTCCTTATCATCCTCCCGTTCCTCCTCCTCCCCCTCCTCCTCCTTCTCCACCACCTCCTCCCCCTCCTTCTCCCTCTATTCCTTCTATCAATCCTCCTCCTCCCCCCTTCTCCTGCTCCTTCTCCACCACCTCCTCCCCCTCCTTATCCCTCTCCTCCCTCTCCCCCTCCTTCTCCCCCTCCTTCTCCCTCTCCTCCCCCCTCCTCCTCCTCCTTCTCCACCACCTCCTCCCCCTCCTTCTCCCTCTCCTCCTTCTCCCCATCCTTCTCCCTTTCCTACCTCTCCCCCTCCTTCTCCCTCTCCTCCTCCCTCTCCTCCACCTCCCCCCTCCTCCCCCTCCTCCTTCTCCACCACCTCCTCCCCCTCCTTCTCCCTCTCCTCCTTCTCCCCATCCTTATCCCCCTCCTCCCTCTCCCCCTCCTTCTCCCTCTCCTCCTCCTCCCTCTCCTCCCCCCTCCTCCTCCTCCTTCTCCTCCCTCCATCAAAGGCACAATCTTGTAACGTCATCCAAATGGTGTTCATGGTGAACTCTATTCCTTCTTTAAAGAGTCTTCTGTCCTGGCATGCTGCTGGAGACACATCAGAGCCCTGTTCATGATTTATGGTTCGATACCTATTAATAATGATGATTTAATTACCCTTGAATTACTCATATATGAGTAGGCTTTGTGGAACCAACTTTAATTACCTCATTTTGGGTGTTTTCTCTGGTAATGAGATGTGCTCAATTAATTTGGATAATAAAAAATAAAACGTTTGGATTTCTTATATAATTCAATCTACTTTTATAATAATAAGACACATATTGGAAATCCATTTTACTCCTTTTGTTCAAACTCATCTCTTTAAAATCATATATAAACAAGATGTCTTGTTCAAAATGGATTTCCCACGTAAAGTATCAACTCAAGAGAAATTACATTATTATTCCTGATAGTATAACTTGTAAATGTCTCATCATATTCCACATACCAGTGATGTGGAAGTATTTCCTCCTGATTGGTGTTAGTAATGAGATCAACTCTACCCATGGCAGCAAACCTGGATATGAGAACACATGACTCAGGGACATTTAGAGTTGCCAACTTTTAATGTGAAACAACATGCCAACGCCTTTCATGTCAAAGCAAAGAACATTTGATTTAGTCTTTCCCCGCTTTCTTTTCTTCTGACAAATGTACTTACTGCTTTTGAAAAAAGCGTCTGCTATATGCCCTAAATGTAAATGTTTGATTTAGGACATGTGAAAATAAAAAGCTAAAATATTTTATTATATACGACGGAGAACACTACCAACTGAATAAAATAATGAACCAAATACATTTATGATATCAATCTTCCACACTAAAGGTCTTACATTCTTAAGAAAGTTATAAAAAAATTAACGAATCATAATCGTATTCATTTAAAAAAGAATTGAACCTCAAAAATGTGAGGCGTTCATTTCCTTTCGCCTGCTTTTCCTCTTCAAAATAAAACAGTGACTACCTCACTATGACCCGATTCACTTAGCAGCCCTGAGCAGACGGAGAGACGGATGAAGAGCTTAACGCAGAGCAACAACGCCGCTGCGCCGACCGTAGAACACGACCACTTCCTCCACGAGAGGAGTAAATCACAGGCCCTCAAAGCAGCGCAGCAGTAAAAACAAAAATACAAGGCCAGCGGGACCGGGGCTGGACACAGGAACGGGTACAGGGGTCAGATGTTAAACCGCCCTCTCAGGGTGATTGATACTTTAAGAGGGGACAGAAATAAGGCATTCCTGCTTTTTTTTCACTCTTTGATAGGTGGAAATTGTTTCCTGCTGCTGGAACGCATTTACCACGTGAAGTGGTGATGTCACATGACGGAGTGACCTCATCCACGCATAGGGCCTGATTGCCACCTGAGGCTGACTTGTGATTGCTCTCGCTGCGGCCCTCGTCGTACACAGAGGGCCTTTATAGTACAGTACGGGTGACGATGGGGCTTTTCCACGGTTGAGGTCAAAGCGGTTTCAAAGCAGAGGAAATGGTGGTGAATTACCTCAATGCGGTACAATTTTGGCTTTATTACTCTCGAGTTAATCTGTGCATTGTTACGTTTGTTCAACTTCAGAGCGTTTAGGTACAGAGTTAATTGATACAGTTTGGATTAAAGGTTTTTAGAAAAAGAAATTGTGAGAACACTGTACTGATTATATTTAAAACAACTGCATTTTAGGCACAATCCATGCCCTTTTGGGTTAATCATCACAGCAGTGCATCATTTGCCTCTTTGTTTTATGACTAACTTTGTCAATTGTTGCTGCTTGCCTCATCTTGTCCTGTTTCTCTTTTGTCTTTGCATCTCGCAAATTGACGGTCTGACACATTTTTTTATAGTCGATGAAGTCATCTGAAAATTGTCTGGGGATCTTTGTGGGTTAGGCGATAAGACACTGGATCTGTGAACGCGCAGGACTCCGACTATGCCGCCATGTGAGTGTGCAAACACGTCAGCGGAGAAGCATGCACTTTTATTAGCTCTATTAACCAGAGATGGGCCTCACCTCAGGGCTCCAGTGTTCACTCAATACCAAGTCATTGATAAAAGCGTTTGATATGACTCTGACAAGGTGACGAGATGCCAAGGAGTGTTGGATAATACATGAACACCGTTAAGAAGCGTGATGAATACTCCGTTAACGCCAACGAATTTCAAATGCATCCTGTGGCTGAATCTACAAACATCATGGATGGTTAATGTATATATATATATATATATATATATATATATATATATATATTATTTTGGCCACAAATCATGTACTTGGTTATGTATCATTTTAGTGAGAGCATCACAGCTCACTTATTAAGTTAATTTTGGAGTTCTGAATCATTGTTGTAAGTTACATGGAGTCTGATGTCAGACAAATGTCAGACATTTCCCTTTTTACTAGTGTTATGGATGTTTCAGTGATTCTTAGAGCATAACGAAACACTCCTCTTCCATACCACTTAAGCTATGTGGTCATGTTTTCTGTTTACAGGTTTGACAAAAAAATAACATTTTAAGATGCCTGTATCTGTTTCATCTTCACCAGACCAGATACACCGCCACCAGACCACCTAACCTTAAAATGATGCATTTAACAGTAAAAAGGTAACCTAATACAAAACCAAACATTCTTTCAGTATGACATCCCTCGCATCTGTCATCTTACAGAGCTCTAAATGTTTTCTTATCTGTCGAAACCTGCGGTGAAACTTGACCACCGAGACATTTCCGTGACAGGTACAAGGCGAAGTGTACATATACACTAACCCCTCGACCACTCTACCCCACTCACCCCCTCTCCGCTATCACTTTCTTTTCACACGGCAGTATGACTTCATACCCCCCTCAAACACACACACTCACACACGCAGGCACACACACACGCACACACACACACACACACACACACAAAAACACACACACACACACACACACACACACACACACACACACACACACACACACACACACACACACACACACATAACCTCTCACACACACTCACATGGGCACGCGTACACACGCACGCACACACGCATGCACACACGCGCGCGCGCGCGCGCACGCACACACACACACACACACACTCACAAAAGACTATCTGCACCGTACTAACTGCCGTGACGATAAACCCAACACCCCTGCCACGGCCATCCAGCAAGGCAGCGAGCAGCAGACAGTCCTTGTTCTCAAAGAAAGCACCCGGTTTCAGTTATCATGTTGGGAGGCGGTGATTTCATCATTCACCAGGCCAGAGCACCGGCTATCTGTGCCAGCCACCTTCAAAGATTCACAGAATAAAAGAAGGATGACATGCATACAGGTTTAGGGGTTGAGCTCAAGGTCGTAAATGACATCATCATTCTTAAGGGATGCGGGCAGCTGGGTGAAATGTGAGGGGATGATGCAGGCCCCCGGTGGAGAGTGGTACTGGCCCGCGCTCTCTCTCTCTCTCTCTCTCTCTCTCTCTCTCTCTCTCTCTCTCTCTCTCTCTCTCTCTCTCTCTCTCTCTCTCTCTCTCTCTCTCTCTCTCTCTCTCTCTCTCTCTCTCTCTTCCTCTCTCTCTCCCTCTCTTCCCCTCTCTCTAGCTCTCTCGGGGGTCAAACAACATCAGGAAGGTGTTACGGTAGCTTAATCCGCCTGGCATGGCAGCGGGGCAACACACCTGGTTCGAATCGGTTCGCACGGCAAACAAGCCGCTCTTTTCTAAATGTTTAAGTAGTGAGCGACAAAAAACAAAAAAGCTCAAACACACAGGCTCTCGTGGCCCCCTGGGATTAAGCTCTCCTTTAGGGGCCGCGTCACAGCGTCTAACATCTTACGACGTCACTCACCAGACTCAAGACTCAAAAGACTCAACTAGTTCAGAGATCACCTGGACTCTGCATAGCCTTACCCCCGTACCCCCAAACACCCTCTTAAGCACTTATTGTATATTGTACGTCCTTGCACTTAAAAATAGTACTTACCATTGTGTAGTGTTTTGTCCTAGTTGTATACGGGGAATGGGTTAACCTAACAATTGGTAGTGCTTTGCACTTGTTTCTATGAACATCCTTACTGTACCGACAGCGATATATTATTGTTTCTCTTTCTTCTGACAAATGCACTTATTGTAAGTCGCTTTGGATAAAAGCGTCTGCTAAATGCCCTGAATGTAAATGTAAATGTATCTTACCTCAAGGAACTAAGTGTTATCCTAGTTTAAGTAATCTGTCACATAATAATTGCAATCGGTAAGGCTAAGAAATCGTGCCGAAAATGTCCAGTCACTGGAGAAATTGTGCTGAGATGATAAGAAAATTCTAAATAGTTTACTCATTACGAATAGTTCAGTGGCGTGTAAGTCGAAGCAGCTGCACACAGGGCGCTGGACTGGATGCTTTTGAATATAAATACTGCCTAACATTTTGGACAGGGTGTTATGCATTTCACAAACAGTAATTTTTACCTCATATGAGTGATGCGTGCGTTTTGCTTCGGATACGCAGGCTAATACACAAAAATGCTAACTTTTGATTGTTTTGGCGTAACAAAATCGTAAAAGGACAAAATATTGTTACAAACGACGTCTGCACTGTCAGAAAAGCAGACATCCCGAAGACTTTACACTCGGAACTTTTTAAGCTTGTCCAACAGAAAGGGAGATAGTGGAGATGGATGCCTGGCCAAATCCCTTTGAGCTTCAACTCTCCCCCCCCCACCCCCAAACCCCCTCCCCCTACCCCTCTCCCCCACACCCCGCGCCCCCCCTCTGCCTTTAACACAAGCCATGCCTGAGTCAAACGTTTCCCTCATTTCCACCTGCAACGAATGAAAGGCCTGTCTTACATGACTTCATCGTCGGCCATGTTGTGTGGAACGGCCAGTGGATCAGCGCTGGGACGCGGCGTTCTGCCGCCACACTGTTGGTCGTCACTTCTACTTCAAACACTAAATTGACCATAAACCTCTGGCGCTGCGTGGACTTACAGTCGACTTAACTCTCAAATGTATTTCATTGTTATTTTTCTTGTTATTTTTCTGATGTTTAACGTGGCTTTTGTCATCGCAGGACAAACACCGTTATACAACAAGCTTTTAATCAGAGAACTGATTCCGATAAACTCTATTGGGCTCGTCAGAGAGGGCCGTGTTAAGGGGATCTAGTTCAGAATGCATCATGGGATTCTTTGTAGGCGTTCCTCCGGCCTCATCGAAAGGACTCACGAGAGTTGAAGCACTGTAAAAATCCAAAATCATACTGTAACCCATGCCAACTAAAACTGCTTTTCAACAAAGAAACTAAGTGGCAGTTTCAAACATTGTTTTCCATAATGACAAAACATTTCCTGTTTAATTTCTAAACAACAACCAACGCTTAACTTACCACCCACACAAAAACAACCATTCCAGCTCCTATACTTCCAAAGTGGAGTGATTGCAATGTCGTCAAGATCTCCAAGCCCTGCACGCGACTGCACCTGTGGGTGTGACAGCCACCCTTCGCGGTGGTCGTGCGGTGCAGATGGGTGAGGGTAAATGAGTCCAGGGAGCAGCTGACGAGAGCACCACCACACAGCCGGCAGGGCTGGGGTGAGTCTCAGGCCGGCAGGGTAGGAAACCGACTGCTCCTTTTTTAGGAAAAAGGAAAACACCTCACTGCAGGGAGGCAGATTCTCTTGTCTCCTCAAAGCAAAATATCCTAATTGATGTCTATGGTCCCCGCCCCCCCCCCTCCCCCCCCCCTCCCTAAACACACACACACACACACACACACACACACACACACACACACACACACACACACACACACACACACACACACACACACACACACACACACACACACACACACAGGCACAAGGACCCGCACACGCACACTAATTCATTCACTCTTTCACACTCATACTGTCCGATATGTCTGCTGAACGTCTTGCTACTTCTTACAAGGCAAATATTTTCATTGTCGTCCATGATCCCCTTTACTACACACCTGCTTGCACACGCTCACATACCTGCTCTGTCATACACAAACATGCATGCATGCTTGCACACACTGAAAACTATGCACTCACACACACACACACACACACACACACACACACACACACACACACACACACACACACACACACACACACACACACACACACACACACACACACACGCACACGCACACACACAGATCCAACACAGCACATACATATCTACAGAGATAAGTACTCAAATAAGGACTATTTCTATTTTGGTTTGAACCCTTGAAGATAGCATGTGTGTGTCTGTGTGTGTGTGTGTGTGTGTGTGTGTGTGTGTGTGTGTGTGTGTGTGTGTGTGTGTGTGTGTGTGTGAGTGTGTGTGTGTGTGTAATTGTGTGTGTGTCTGTGTGTGTATGCGTATTTGTGTGTTTGGTTTTGTGCGTGTGTTTGTGGGTATGTGTGTGTGTGTGTGTGTGTGTGTGTGTGTGTGTGTGTGTGTGTGTGTGTGTGTGTGTGTGTGTGTGTGTGTGTGTGTGTGTGTGTGTGTATGGGTTTGGGTGTGTTGGGGGTTGAGTGGAGGCTTTGGGTGGGTGGGGGTTGGTATTGCCACCATCAGTGTGTGTTATCTGCTTCCCTTGCATGTGTCGTCGCAGACTGTGTGTGTGTGTGTGTGTGTGTGTGTGTGTGTTTTTTTTGGGGGGGGGGGGGGGGGGAGTTAAAGAGCCTATATTCCAGTCAGCTGCATCCTGGGTGTGTGTTTGGGTGTGTGTGTGTGGGGGGGGGGGGGGGGGGGGGTTGAGGGGCCTGTGTTCCAGTCAGCTGCATCGTGGGTGTGTGTTTGTGTGTGGGGGGGGGGTGTGTGTGTGTGTGTGTTTGTGTGTGTGTGTGTGTGTGGGGGGGGTGTGTGTGTGTGTGTGTTTGTGTGTGTGTGTGTTTGTGTGTGTGTGTGTGTGTGGGGGGGGGGTTTAGGGGCCTGTGTTCCAGTCAGCTGCATCGTGGGTGACAACTGTCTCATCGGTGGGGGGCCGGCTCTCCAGCCTGCCCCCAGAGCACGGACCTCAACGGGACTCACTCACAACCAACCGTAGCCCCGGGTCCACACTGCTGCTCCAAGCCCTGGAAGACCAGTTCCTCTCAAACGCCTGCTTCTAAAGCGGAACATTTTGTCTGGGAGAGAGAGACACCTCAGTGCTTATCGACAATCTGTCCCCTGTTTCTGAACAAGAAGGTAAGGAAGAGGCTGTGTGTGTGTGTGTGGGTGTGTGTGTGTCTGCGTGCGTGTGTGTGTGTGTGCTTGTTCGTGTGTGTGTGTGTGTGTGTGTGTGTGTTGTGTGCGTGTGTGCAATCCAAATGCACACGACTTAGTGTGTGGGTGTGTGCG
>NC_082396.1:5424868-5459941 GCF_031168955.1 Gadus macrocephalus | reverse complement strand
CATTATTGTTTTATGGAGGATTTAGAAAGACACAACAGTGGATACCAAAGGCAACCCTACGGTGCCAAAGACTCTACGGTGCCTCTCGTCGGAGCAGTAAAAGTAATCTGGCTCACCATTCAGCAACACTTTCTCCCTAGCCCGCGGGCTAGCGGTCTGGAGCAGCATGGAGCAGCCTGGGCCAGCTGTACTGCAGGTCTGTAAGCTCTTATAGCGAACATCAATGGCCTTGGACTTTAGGTGGCCACATTTACATATGGATTGCATCCATTTGTAGGGAGAGTGTATGCATGGACACGTGTGCGCACACACACACACACACACAATTACTCATACAGTATGCACTTACAGTAAACGCTGCCAGTCTCGATTGTGTAGTTGTGTAGTGTCCAGTCTATTTGTGCAGCCCTTTACAGTCAAGAGTATGTGTGTGCGTGGGTTGGTGTGTGCGTATGTGTGTGTGTATGTGTGTGTGTTTGTCTGCTTGCATGCGTTTGTGTGCGTGCGTGCGTGCGTGTGCGTGTTTGCGTGTGTGTGCATGTGCGTGTTTGCGTGTGTGTGTGTGTGTGTGTGTGTGAGACGAACACGTTCACATGACTGCATCAGCCCATTGTTTTGTCATTAGGTTACTGTTTCTTCAGCCTGTGCGCATTCTTCTGCATTCGAGACAAACATGTTGTCTGCTCTTGTGAGCCGTTGCGTCGCGGTTTAGCCGGTGTCAGCAGACGACGGCCCCGTCCTCGTGCTGCCGGGGGTTAACACGTCGCGCGTCTCTTGCTGTGGCTAATTGCGTCCAGATGCGGCGACTGCGCACCAGATGGGCACGGACGGGCTTCGTGATAGTTGACGGCTGACATCACCGCATAGCGCGGTACGGAGAGACACGGCGAGGCGGAGAGAGAGAGGAGAGAATGATGTGGAGAACACTAGAAAGGGATGAGGAATGGAAAGAAACAGAGCACATCTAAATAAACACGATGTGAGTCAGGAGGGAAGAGTGGAGGAAACAGAATACGTTTGTCTGAGACAGAGAAAAATACGTTTCGGGTGTTGTGAGGCCCGGTTTGGTTTCCCTAGTCGTGTTTTTCTAAGGTAGAATGATAAATGACAAATATACTTATTCTAAGTCCCTTTGGAGAAAAGCTTCTGCCAAATGTCCTAAATGTAAATGTAAGCAGGCTTCTGATGGGAATCGGGGAGATCTAGTCAAGCAGATCTCCAGAAGACGTCAGTGATGCGCTGCTATCTTAATACAGACCCCTGCTATCTTAATACAGAAATACACACTTAATGTGTCTCCGTGTTATTAAGACGGCTCTGTAAAGTGTCAGCAATGTTCATAAAGATTACTGAACCCCTCTATTTTATTGCATCTCTCCAGCACCCTGGCCTCAACTCTTCTGCCTGGCGTAGAAATGCAGAGTATGTGTGTTCAGTATTAGGATTGTTTTATTATCCGTTATTTCAAAGGAAAATCAAGGTTTATTTTTTAATGAAATACCCAAATGCGATTGCTTGCGTGGTAATAAAGAAGACGAAGACGATACAGGACACTGCCCGCCCGCACTACAAGACTGCAGGACAGTTTCTATCATGGAGCTGTGACACTGCTAAACTCCACTCCCACTCTATTGCCACACTGATACTCCCCATCTCATCTCATACACACATGATTGCACTATTGCACTTCAGGACTTGGACTTTTTAAAACATTTTATTTATATACGTATTTTATTTATATGTGTATATATATGTATGTATATATATATATGTATGTATGTATGTGTGTGTATGTGTATGTGTGTATATATATATTTATATATTGCTGATACTGATTTATTTATTTATTATTTATTTATTTTATTTTATTTATAGAACTTTGCAACTGGAGGAGGACTGCTCCAAACAAAATTTCGTTGTCTTGTACAATGACAATAAAGATTATTCTATTCTATTCTATTCTAATAAACAAAAGAAAGGATTCATAAATGAGCGTAAACAAAATGCAGATAAAAAACTCCTGATCAAAAACAGGCACAGTAAAAGTAATATTTACTGAAGATGTTTCTTAGAAAGTATTACAATTCACTCATTATAGTCTACAACAGTGGAGAAACATCTCAAGTTTGTTTTGAAGCATAATGGAAGTCTGAGCGTCCTCATATTGGAGCAGGAATGCATGAGGTGTGGTTTTACAAGGGTTTTAACTCGGCTCTGGGCAGCTGTTAATGTCCAGTCACCGGCCGCCCAGAACAGCTCATGTCAGAACACTGCTAGGCTAGCCACGCTAACTCTTCTCATTTTGATGGTCGTCCTGCATAATGTGACGCGTTCATTTGTCCAGTCAAGGTGTACTTGGTTAATTGTAAATTATCAAATTATAAAACAATCAGCAGTGCTAAATATATATATTATGTCGCTTTGTGTTGACTGAAGAATCTGGTTAAAATAACCAGATACTTCAAACAAAGGGTTTTGTTGTTTTAATTTAATTGTTATGTTGCTGTATTATAATTTTTGTCCAAGTTCCTTTTCCTTATATATTATGTTCCCTATCCATTAAAATAGGCAATAGGGGGTAAAAGACTATTAAAACGTTATCCTATTCCTCATCAGACCACCAGCGACAGCCGAAGCAGCAAGAGAACTCCCAGCAGCCCCGGCGGCGAGCCACGGCCCACAAGCCACGCCCCCTCTGCCCCGGGAGACGCCTCCGCCTGGCAGGATGATGTCATGCTCAGACGTCGCTCCGCGGGCGAAAGGTGACATGTCTCCCCCCCCCCCCCCCCCCTTCCCCCCTCTCTCGCCCTCCCAGACCCTCTCATTACGCAACACATAATTGGAGTCACATGTGTTGAGAGGTTTTTTTGCGCTTTCCTCACCGCAGGAAACCGCAAGTGGTGGAGCAGGAGGCCCCGCCCCCCCTCCGGGCCCACCCACAGCTTCAGGTCCAGCTCCAGAAGTTCACCGTGTCTGCCGACAAGGTGACTGCTCTACGGGGGGCCGGCACACACCTGCCTGCGCTCCCTCTAGTGTCCCTAAAAGCAACCATAAAAAAATACATTCAAAATAACATCAACGGGTGATATTGCAGCTGGTCGAAACATTGAAATCTAAAATTGGAAGCTCCCCATCTCTTTCTCTCTCTCTCTTTCTCTCTCTCTGTTTAAATAGTCTTGTGGCCCCTCCTAAATGCGATAATTTGGACTGGGCTACTGCTAATACCCAATGCTGTGTGACAGATCTGCATGCAATCATGGTAGCATGCACCATAATTATGCCCCCGACCACAGACCCTACGCAACAATTTTCAATAACCGTTGCCGCAGATTCAGAAATAGCCTTGGAAGTGCAATTATTCATTATACATGTGTCTGGTCTTTATAAGAGTGTCTCTCACTCAAGCGCTCTGAAAGCGAGTGTATGACTGAGTGTGTGTGTGTGTGTGTGTGTGTGTGTGTGTGTGTGTGTGTGTGTGTGTGTGTGTGTGTGTGTGTGTGTGTGTGTGTGTGTGTGTGTGTGTGTGTGTGTGTGTGTGTGTGTGTGTGTGCAGGTCCATTAGTGAGGTGACTGGAAGACTGCAGTCTTTTTACTGTCTAATTTCCAGGATTTGTCCCAGAATCTGCCAGAGCACTAACTACAGGGTGGGGGAAGATAGGGTCTGCTTCTTGTTCACTGACAAACTGTTTCCTGCAGGGTTCAGTAGCTAAATGGCCCCTTCTCCCTCTTACTTTCTCTCTCTCTCTCTCTCTCTCTCTCTCTCTCTCTCTCTCTCTCTCTCTCTCTCTCTCATCTCTCTCTCTCTCTCTCTCTCTCTCTCTCTCTCTCTCTCTCTCTCACACACACACACACACACACACACACACACACGTTCTCTTTCTCTCTCTCTCTTCTCGTTCTCTCTCCCGCTTTCTCTGTCTCTCTCTCTCTGCTCCTGTCATTTGTCATCTGTCACCTCCTCTAATCCTTTTCCTCTTATGTCATCTCCTACTCCCTCCTCCTCCCTCCTCCCCCACAGACCCTGTCGTGGCTGAAGGAGAATGTGGGCCTGGCCACACAGGTGTGCTCTGTGGTCGCTCAGGACGGGCTGGAGGCGGCCAGGCGCTGTCAGGAAGCTCTGGAAAAAGAGATCCTGTCCAATGGAACCAGGATAGAGGTGGTCAAGAGGGTAAGCACTGAGCCTCACACTTTCACCATCAGGTTTTCTTTGAAGACCAAGTGTTTTATTGAGTTTTTTAGGAATGACCGTTTTTGGACGTGTACAACGCATATTACACTCATCAGGATTTCTAATTTAATTAAATTTAGTTAAAAAAATTAATAAATTCTAATAAAATTAAATTAAATTTAGTTAGATTTTAATTTGGTTTCATTTCATTGGATTTCATCTGATGTCACCTCATTTCATAGACAGATACAACACATTATTGTTATTATTTTTAATTTAATTTAATTTAATTTATTAAATTTGAATTTAGTTTCATTTCATTGAATTTCATCTGATGTCATCTCATCTCATCATCCCAGGAGGGGCGGGGCTTGATCCGGGCCCAGCACCCCGGCAGCGAGAAGATTGAGACCTTCCTCGGCCAACTGGAGTTCCTGTGGGAGGAGCTGAGGAGGAGGCACCAGAGGAACGCCGGCTTCCTGCAGGCCTCGGAGGAGCTTGGGTTCCGGGTGAGCGTCGGGTCCGGAGCGAGAGTCTGAGTTCACCATGATGATGTAATGCGGTGGACTTTAATGTAGCTACGGTAACGGGCAAGAGAGGCTGGGCAGAAGGGCAGAGTGTGGCCCAAGCCAACACCACAGAGGCGGACAGATGCGACATATTAACGAGTCATAAAACAGCAAATACAAACAAATCATAAAAGAGGGCCGTTTGACTCGCATGCTCCAAACGTAATTTGTTTTTCTGGCGGCCATTTTAGTGTTTTTCTCACAACAACAACACAAATGTTTGAGCCAAAATGAAGCAAACATTTTCAGCGTCTGGGTTTATTGTCCTGAAGGCCCTTGAGCAAACAGTCGTTAAGTACCCGCACTTTATCGTGATCCTCGTAAAAAATTCAAACCTCACAATAAGATTTAATAGTTCCCACTTCTCACTTTTCCTGCGGCCTCAGAAACGGAGAGGGGGGGGGGGGGGGACGGGGGGGGGGGACAGAGGTCATCACCCCACATAACCGGGGTTTAAAACAACGTTCTCGTTCGCTGAGAGATCGTAAGACCTTAAGACTTGTTCTTTTTTACGAGGCCTGCACTGGCCCTCCCAAGCCGCGGCCAGGCCTGTGGCCCGATGTTTACTGGACCGAGTGAATTATAACATAATCATAAATCATAAATCGTAAACAACTCGTTAACTCTCCCAGAGTAGCCCTCGCGTCAGGGCCGAGATATTCGCTTACCTTTCAAAATTCGGGTTGTAATGAAAGGAACATGTCGGGTCTGTGTCACATCGTTGTGGATCAGTGTTCCTGCTGTGCTGGTGTGTGGCCCGAGCTGTCATCAGACCTCTGGAATGGCAAAGTGCACCCCGGATATTAAAAAGATTTGTCCAAAGAATATAAATACTGGGCTCTGAAATTAAATGACACCCTGGAACCACAAAGAGACGCAGATTCTGCTAGACGGCTTACTGACAGCAAGCTGGGCTGGGGGATTATTGGAGGAATATGCAACAGGCAGGAATGGCGTGTAAAGTTCTGCTTCTGCACGAATCCAAACACTGTGTGATTAAAGAAAATGCTGACGGGTTTAGGAAGGAGGGTGTTGGTCAGCGACAGCCAAAAATACCAACTGTTCCCCAGACTGAGCTCAACACATCCACACATTCACGCACCCACACACCCACACATCGTCACATCCGTGACTGTAACATCAGCCTCTCGCTGCGATGTCCCTTCGGGAGATCGGGAACTTGAGTTCGGAGCAGACTAGAACGTTCTGACCTGCGCTTGCTTTGAACCAGTTGTCTTCTAACACAACAGTGTACATTGACAAAATGGCATAGCTTACTTATGTTCACGATCAAAGAAGACATTTAAACACGTTTAAAAACAGAAAAAAACACAACATTTCGGGGGTCACCCCCACTTCATGCATACCAAGGTACAGCCTGAATGCAAACCATTGTTTCCCTTAAACCCACCCTACGTCTCTCCTCCTTTGAGGAGAATGCGGCGACACAAGGAGAAACGTCCCTGGATGCAATGTCTGTCAGCCTAACCCCCCCCCCCCCCCTCCGCCTCCTCTCCCTGCCCAGGTGCTGAAGGCTCTGCAGGGGCTGAGCGGTCTGGAGGCGTGGCTGGAGGCGGTGGATTTGACCCTGAGCCACGAGGCCTCCGTGGCCGGGGACCCCCACAGCATGAGCGTGGCCGAGCGGGAAAGCCGTCTGCTGGAGAGGGAGGTGTCGGCGCGCGGGCTGGAGCTGGACGCGCTCCGCCTGGAGGTGGAGAGGCTGGGGGAGGGCCAGGGTCCCGACCAAGACCACGACCACGACCACGCCCGCGCCCGCGCCCATGACCTTGACCACGCCCACGACCGCGCCCATGGGGAGCTGCCGGGACGACTGGCGGCGGTGGAGAGGAAGTGAGTGAGATTGATTGTAGGGAAGTGGGGGGCGGGGTGGTCTGACTCGACAGACGTAGGGAAGGAGGGGGAGACAGACGTCATTGATGATTCATGCTTCGGGAGGTGAGCGGTCTCGGCGTACCCTGTGGGTTTTGTGGCGTTTGCCGCGGTCAGCGAATAAAGCACTGGATCAGTCAGCGTTTCCAAGCCGTCACACGGTTATATTCTGCCATGACCGCATGAGGAACACGGTACAGGATTGATTCTCCAAGAGGTCGTTCATAAAACATGGAGTTCCGATGTCAAAAATAACAATTTCACCCCATAAACCACAAAACCACACAAGTGGACTTCAACCTTGACATGGGGTGGAAACTAAACGACATCCCTATGCCGAAATCATAGCAAAGCCCTTAACCATAATTCTTAGCAAGCCTTAAACCTGTGTGTGTGTGTGTGTGTGTGTGTGTGTGTGTGTGTGTGTGTGTGTGTGTGTGTGTGTGTGTGTGTGTGTGTGTGTGTGTGTGTGTGTGTGTGTGTGTGCTCATTCGCATCAAGCATTTAGCCTGTGTGTGTGTGTGTGTGTGTGTGTGTGCTCATTCGTATCAAGCATTTAGTGTGTGTGTGTGTGTGTGTGTGTGTGTGTGTGTGTGTGTGTGTGTGTGTGTGTGTGTGTGTGTGTGTGTGTGTGTGTGTGTGTGTGTGTGTGTGTGTGTGTGTGTAATTGAGCTCATTCGTTGCAAACCTTTAACCTGGGTGTGTGTGTATGATTCCTGACACACACCTGCTGACAGCCAGTCAGAGTGTGTCCCTGTCACCCCATCCCTGTGGGGGGGTTGTCATCGAGGTGTAACCCTCCATGATGGTGTTGGCTACTTCCTGGGCCCTCCAGGGTCTGAGAGAGAGGGCCAGGCCACGTTAATGGCCGCCGTGCTGACCAACACAAACAGAGACAAGAGGAAAGGGCTCGGTGCTCAGGTGTTTCCAGGGAGGGCCGGTCAGATGGGGTTGGTGATGAGAGACTGTGCGTGTGTGTGTGTCTGTGTGTTTGTGTGTGTGTCTGTATGTGTGTGTATATGGGCCTTTTTGTATGTGTGTGGGTTTTGTTGGGTGTGTGTCTGTGTGTGAGTGTGTGTATTTCTGTCTATCTGGTCTGTGTGTGTGTGTGTGTGTGTGTGTGTGTGTGTGTGTGTGTGTGTGTGTGTGTGTGTGTGTGTGTGTGTGTGTGTGTGTGTGTGTGCGTGTGTATCTGTGTGTGTTCCTGTCTGTCTGGTCTGCGTGTGTGTGTGTGTATTTGTGTGTGTCTGGTGTCTCCACTCTACACCTCATTGCTCTAAGACAGTGGGGGGTGATGTCATCATTTGACCAACACACTAGTGGCAGGCGGTGCTCAGGGATTATTTGTTCTGGAAAAGGAGTTCTGTCTCCTAACAACGTGGAGAGCAGACCCTGAATGGATGGGGTTCCTTCAGAGAGCTGAGGCGTGTTTTTCTAAGACGTGTCTTAGAAGGTGAATTTATGACATGAACGGTTCTTTTGTGGCAGAACGGTAATACCCTGTCGCTGTTGTAATGTGTTCCTGAAGAGGTTTGACGCTCAGTGAGTGTTTCATAAGTGTGTGTGTGTGTGTGTGTGTGTGTGGGTGTGTGTATGTGTGTGTATGTGTGTGAATGTGTGTGTGTGTGTGTGTGTGTGTGTGTGTGTGTGTGTGTGTGTGTGTGTTTTTGAGCGCAAAGAGGTTTGTATACACAGGGTGTGTGTGTCTTTATCTGTGTGTGTGTGTGTTTGTGTGTGTGTGTCTGTATCTGTGTGTGTGTTTGTGTGTGTGTGGGTGTGTGTGTGTATGTGTATTTTGACTGTGTGTTTGTGTGTGTGCCAGTGCATAGATGTGTGTATGCATGTGGTGTGAGTACGTGAATGCGTGTGTGTATGTTCGAGCGCAAAGAGGTGCACACCGGGTGTGTGTCTGTATCTGTATCGGCGTGAGCGTGTCTCTGTGTAGGCATGTATGCGTGTCTATGTACGTGCACGTGCGTGTCCTACGCCCTGACGGTCCAGTGTCCCGCAGGTACCAACGGGTCCAGAGCGCCCTGACCCAGCAGAGCTCGGAGCTGCAGGACACACGCATGCTGACCGAGTTCCTGGAGCGTGTGGAGCTGGAGGAGAGCCAGGACCCCAGCCAGTACCGCCTGGCCCAGGTACGACCTCCGCTGGCCGGGGTTGGGGGGGGGGGGCGGGGGGCCACATAGAGAGAGAACATGGTTGTTTTGGAATTGGAATTGAGCCGAGATTCACTTGATACTATGTGGATGAGTGGAAGTAAGAATATAGAATAGATATGCTGGGTGCTAGTTGCTGTTGATCGGCACTTCAGCGAGGGACTTTCTGTGCACGGCCGCTTCATTGGCCGGATCGTGATCACATCGAGAATCCATCTTGTGTGAGTGCATGTGTGTGTGTGTGTGTGTGTGTGTGTGTGTGTCTGGTGAATCACACTTGGGGTGGAACCACAGGGTTAGGATTCAGACCGACCACCGCCCTGTGAGGAAATACATGATCTCTGTGATACGTGATGAACGGTGATGGACAAATGGATCATCCAATCCCTTGCCAAATCATTACAGAAAGTGTCAGCCTCTTTCCAAACTGCTTCCAAGTACGACTGCCCAGATGGTTCTGTGTAACAAACGATCTGGCGTGTCTGGTTAGCTGGTTAACACGAGAGCATCCCCATGGTGCAACTAGACAGATGCTGTAATGGGAAGTGATTTGGTCTGGGTGTGTTCACAGCTCTTTACTTTCCATCCATTTTGTGCATTAGCTAACTCTTTGACACAACTTTTATCAAAATTAGTGAGTTGGTTCCACTGGTATAAAATGAAGTGGATATCTTAACATGACCAAAACCTTGATTACTGTTTTGCGAGAGTAAAACCGACAAAAAGGTATCACACTTGTTTACACGTGTGTGTGTGTGTGTGTGTGTGTGTGTGTGTGTGTGTGTGTGTGTGTGTGTGTGTGTGTGTGCGTGTGTGCGTGCGTGCGTGCGTGCGTGCGTCTCCGACAGCCTCTCCACAGTGACATCACCTCGGACCCCTCTCCGCTGGCCCTCCCAGGCGGCGGGCTGGGCGAGCCCCTGATAGAGAGCCTGGGCGACCCCGTAGGAGAGCTGCGGGAGGCGGTGGAGATGCTGAACGACACGGTGAGGCAGCGAGGCCGCACGCAGAGCCACGACCAGGCCGTCCGCTCGCTGCTCAGCAAGGTACGAGACCCCCAGTGCTCTGTCAGGAACCGAGGGAGCGGACCATCAGACGTGAGCCATGGTCTGAACTGGAGCTAATGAAGGTGGAGCTAGGTGGAGCTAGGTGGAGCTAGGTGGAGCTAGGTGGAGCTAGAAGGAGCTAGAAGGAGCTAGACAGTAGATGGAGCTAGAGCTAGATGGAGCTAGGTGGAGCTAGAGCTAGATGGAGCTAGATGGAGCTAGGTGGAGCTAGATGGAGCTAGGTGTAGCTAGATGGAGCTAGGTGGATCTAGATGGAGCTAGGTGGAGCTAGATGGAGCTGGATGGAGCTAGACAGAGTTTGTTTGTTTTAACAGCTGCAAAAGACAATAAGGCAACATCTGTTTTCTTTCTTTCTGTGTTGGTACACTTTAATAAGCTGCAAATGAGCCGTTCAACCCCTCAGCCTTAATTTATCAACATGTTAACGAGCAGCAGATTGATTGATTTGCATTCATACAAAACGTGGAAAAGGGGCGAAGGAAATATGTGATTGCAGATTCATAATGACACACGGATCTGTGTTCCAACATCAGTGACACTATCAGTGAATATGATATGTGATGAATATTTCTATGCCCAAATTGCACTACTGTAAGAAAAACATGTAATTTTATTCTTTCTTATTCATCAGAATAAGGCCTGTTGGTTAGAGTCGAAACCTCGACATTCTAATTCCCAAACGCTATCTCCACAAAGCTAATTCGGACATGCTAATACCAAGACGCTTATTCCAAGATTTACATTTACATTTAGGAGATTTGATTTAGCAGACACTTTTATCTAAAGTGACTTACAATAAGGTGATGTTTATAGTAAGGATGTTTATAGAAACAAGTGGCAAGCACCAACAATCGCTAGGTTAACCCGTTCCCTGTATACAACAAAGAAAGCTAGGATAAGCTGCTACACAATGCTAAGTAGTATTGAGATGCTTACTTTGAGATGCTAACTCCGAGATGCTAATCCCGAGATGCTAACTTTTACGGCTCTTCCTTACCTCAGCACGCCAGGGTGGCGGTGCGTGTGGAGGAGTGCCTGTGCTGCAGCAAGGAGCTCAACATGGACGTCCTGGAGAGGGAGACCGACTTGGCCGTCCGGTGTGAACCGGAGAGCTGTGGTCTGGAGGAACTGGAGGAGCAGCAGGACCAGCTGGAGGTAACGGGGTCAGGGGAGAACGAATTAGCCATTAGCCAAATTAGCCCAAAATCCAGCAACCAAGAAAGAAAAGTCAAAGCTAACAAACTTGTCAAGTAGCCTATATCTGGAATAATAAGAATGGGCTGAAAGGGGATTAACGCCTTTCCTGGGTTGCAAGTGAACTCATAACTAGCTAGCTTCCACTCTGTAAGTGGAAGTGAGCTAGGGGTGGAGGAGCGTGTCGATCCGACCAATCAGAACACACAGGATTCTGTCACCATTTTTCCTGACCCAACCACACAGGGACCTTCAAAAAGTGATGTCATGTTTAGGTTTCTGTTCAGGTTGCGTTAATGTCGCCTGTGTGGTGTTAACATTTGGCATGACCTCATGTTTTTCCCACTGTGCATGCTCGCAGTGAAACTCTTGATTGAATCAAACCAGGAAGTCCCCACCCCACAGCCAGCTCCCCTCATGTCCCCCCCCAGGTCTGTTTCCTGTTTAAGCCGCTGGTTCCCCGGCGAAGGCCAGCCGAGGCCGCTGCTTTCTGCTGTGTTTATTTTTCAACATAAACTGCATCATTAAACCACGCATGTATGCACATCCAAACAATATTTAGGCAAAGGTTTATTGCCCACATGCCTTATTTATTTATTCCGATGAGTCACTCTTCTTCTCTCTGAGAATCACCAATTTGTGTGTGTGTGTGTGTGTGTGTGTGTGTGTGTGTATGTGTGTGTGTGTGTGTGTGTGTGTGTGTGTGTGTGTGTGTGTGTGTGTGTGTGTGTTTGTGCGTGCGCCACATGTGCGAGGATGGATGTGTGTGTGTGTGTGTGTGTGTGTGTTACCCATTTCGATCCGGTGGTTTGTATACATGTGTACGGAGTTGGTTTTGAAGTTCTTAGAGTTTTTTTTTTGGGGTGTTTCTGCATGAGTCACTTTTGGACACGGCTATGTTTATCGCATGCATGCACAGCTGTCTGGACTTGATACCGTTGAAGAACACAAGTGACCTAATCTCCAACCCTGAAATAACCGTGCGGTCAGCACACAGGAATCTGCCTCGCGCCATTCCCCAGGAGGAGCGTTATGAAGTATGGCTCCCATAGGGCCCCCCCATAGGTGCTATTAATTACTGCTCTTCAAACAGAGACACCCAGCCGTCCCCCACCGCTGGCCCGGCTATAGCATAGAGCGCCATATGCAGGCCATATGGTTCACGAGCCACGCATAATTCACAACAGGGAACACGATGAACTCATGTTTGGAAAAGCCCGCGGGCCAAGTGTGTGTGACAGGTTTCTCCTGATGATGAAATGGCGGTTTTGTTGGAGGCCCCTTTTTTTCAATTCCCCTTCGTTTTCTGTTCAGTTTTATGATGTCGAACCCCCCCCCCCCCCGCAGATCGACTATGAGGTCATCCGAGAGGAGGTGGAGGACATGGGGAGCGAGGCCTCGCGGCTGGAGCAGCTGTGTCCGGAGAGGCTGCAGGTCCCGGGGGGGAGCCGGATCCAGAACACCCTGCAGGCCTGGAAGGAGCTGGAGAGCAGCATGGCGGAGAACCGCTCACGACTGCAGGAGTTTATCCAACTCAAGTACTTCTTCAGGAGCTACCTCGCCATGATGTAAGCAGGAGCGAGTCGGGAGTCTCGTGGCTCCCTTCGAAAGTGCCCGACTCTCGCTCATAATCCTGGCGCAGTTTCGAAAAAGCAAAAAAAAAACACATCTGCCTCTTACAATAACTGTTTACTGAAAGAGCAGGCCGTTTGAGACGTCGTGTATCACCGCCTGGTGCAATATGGAACCGAGGACGTGCTTAAGTAGGTCGGTTTGAGTTTTCCGGCCCCTGCGCTGTGCAAAGAGGAAACGAGTGTCCTTGCTATCGAGGGAGTCTGTCAGTTCACATACTTCAACCGCACATGGCTGCCCTCAAACGCCGACCTTTGTGTTTCCTCCCCCTATCTCCGCGGTTAAACACGTTTCCTTCTTCTCTTTGGGACAGCTCGTGGACCGAGGACACCCGGGCCTGCATCTTCTCCGACAGCGCGCTGAGCCTGGGGAGGGACGGGCAGGAGCCGATCGCCACGGAGCTGGACCGGCAGATCGAGCAGAAGTTCCAGGAGTTTGACGAGCTGGCGTCCACGGGCGTCAACCTTCTCCGCCGGGAGCACCACCTCACCGAGATGGTGCGCTACATTCTGGGTCGTGATCCGTCTTCAGCTGCGTGTTACGTCCATATTAGAAAGTTGAGGAGTTCGAAAAATTCCATTTTATTTCTATATCCCTTAATCACAGGCCATATAGTTATGACCCCCCCCCCCCTGACCCTAGCCCCCCAGAGGACAAGATAAAACTCCCTTAATAAACAAGCAAGAAATCTTGAGAAGGAACGCAGAATGGAGGATCCCTCCTGGCAGGGATGATCAGGAGTGCAATTGGGGCCATTGTTAACATACAGGCATGCAAAACATTTAAAATCGGTGACGAGGTGCCGGCCGGTTAACTACGGAGAGTCCAGGTCCGGCATCTAGTCACAGTCACCACAACATGCTAGAACAGTACTCAATGTAGGGCCAGGTCGGTCGTTATTCAGACCCAGCGTTCCCTGAACTCGCCCTGCAGGTGAAGGAGCGTATGGAGGAACTGAGGAGCATGCTGGGGTGGATCTCGGTCCACTGGAGGGCCCAGAAACAGCAGTGGCTGGACAGGCTGAAGAGAGAGGAGGGCTCCCAGGACAACATCTACTGTGAGGCCGCAATGGGCTCCCCACTCACTGAGGTACGACGCCAACAGCAGAACTGTGTGGGGATTAGCATCACAGCTATTGGTGCTGGCACGGCGCCAGGTCTCCAGTTGTGGATGGGCCAGACCAATTGTGGGTGGTCCTTAAATTGAAAACGGTATCAAATCCCTGTTTAACCTAATACAAATGACTGACTAATATACTGTTATATTATCTATGCGTATAGAGATTTGAATAGCTAGATGTTCTTTAAATATTTTGTTGCATTGTAAAAAGTTTCGGTGCATAGGACCGACCTATCCGCGATCTCGACTTAGGCCTTTTTACACTGCCAAGCCGGTTCGGCCGCGGCTTGGCACGAAGGAATCGAATATTTCCCACATAGTTTAGTTATGCTCGTATAAACTGAGGCTGGCCATTTCATAATTCTGTTTAATTGTTTTAAGTTTTCAACAATATTTCGATATCATTAGCAACAGACTTAGCTTGGCTTAGCTATTATACAAAGAAGATGCATTAAAATGATAATAATTAATACTATAGCCTACCGGTCATCTACGAAGTTAACAGCCCTTTAACGCAAATCGGATCAAGCATCAATATCAACAAAGTTTGCTGCATTGCAAAAATAAAGCATTTCAGAAGCCTTTGAAAAAAAGTAATAATAATAATGATTAAAATATGTTAACCTTTATTTTTATTTTTTTGAAGACAAGTTTTGGGTGGGGCTGTCGAACAGTGGGTGGTCCTAGGTCCGTCAGGCCCACCCATAACGCCGTGCCTGTATTGGTGGCAGTTTGATAATGTGATGATGAGGATGATGAGTTTGAGGATGATGATGATGAGGAGGAGGAGGAGTATGATGATGTTGATGATGACTATGATAGCTATAATTATCATCCAGGAGGTGACGTTGCTCTCGACAATGACACACTCCTCATCCCTGTGATTACTCCTCCACTGTAGAGTTCCACTCCAAGACCAGAGGTCTACCAGTGCCTCCGGCCCCTCGGAGCCAGCCCCCGCGAGGACACCCAGACGCCGCGGTCTGACAGCCAACCCGCCTCCCCGGGCAGCAGGCCGGCCCAGCGCCCGGACCCGGGCCAGGAGGACGACTATGAGGTCATGACCCGTGTCGGGGGAAGGCCGGGAGGCGAGGCGGCCAAGCCCACCGTCATGGTCCTCAAGGAGCCCGGCGGGGCTGCCCTGGGGGGCACCGTCAACCTCCTGCTCAGCCTCCGCAGCACGGGGGACAGCCAGGTCCAGGTGCTGGAGCCCCCTGCTGGAGTGGAGGAGGAGTTGCAGGTGGGGGGCTCAGAACCCGTTCACAGGGTGAGGGCCTGTTCAGAAAACCGCACACACTCACACACACGATCAAGCTGGGCCATGTTTAGAATATCAAAGAGTCACTTTTGTATTCAATACTTATTTATGCACTAACCAAATCATAAATAAGTCTCATCTCATGAGAGAGATGAGATGGGACTTATTTATGATTTGGTTAGTTAGCAGTTCCAGTATCGGTAATACACCGGTGATTACGGTTTAGCATCAGTAATTCACTGCACTTATGAGATCTCACAATGTCCTGCATGCAGATGTCGTGACGTTGCATATCATCCCCATGTTGGGGTCACATTCAGTACCCATCTGTAATCAGTGCACAAACCAAGTCACAACCGTTGCCACGACAGCCATGAACCTCTGCAGGCCCGTCCAGCTTCTGCTCACACCGACACTGCCAGAGATCTTCCTGCTACACATCCCTTTCCCTCCCTGGGAGGGTTCCCACTGCACTGGTTTGTCCCCCGTAGCGATGGGCGGAGACACAAGGGCGATCGAAGCTCCTCGCTCGCCCCACCCTGCTGTTCCTTCCTTCCTTCATCTTCTTCCTCCCCCCTTTTCCTTCTCTCCCTCAGCCTGCTGAGTCCCCCGCCTGTAAAAGCTTTTGGCGACGCTGCCAGGGGCTTTTGGAAAATACTTTTGGTAGTTTAAAACGAAAGAGAAAGATATATCGGCAGAGTGCGGACGAGGTAAATGGTGCGGTGTGTGGAGTGGTGTTGCATGCTGGGAGCTGTAGTGCGCTGGGGAAGGCATGCTGTGTGTAGCCGTGTTGGGGCGTGGGCGCGCCCCGCTGGGCTCACTAACCTCTGTGTCCGTACGGAGTCGTGCAGACGTTCGGCACGAACGTCTGAACACCTAACCCTTACACGGGATGTAGGTTAACATGTGTAAGTGCTATGGACTTTGGTACAAGCACTGGTTAAAGTACAAGGATACTTCTGTGCATTGGTTTTGGTATTGCACGTCACATAAACCAGACATCACATATTCTTGGAATAATTCCAGGGTTATGAATATTCAAGTACAACTAAGAGATGAAACGAGAACGAGAAACTCAGAGATATATGAGATACTATGAGATACAATTCCCTGCAAAAAAGTATTACCAACAAAAAAGAGCCATTATTTTACCATTCTACCAAAATATATTTATTATAAATGATCGATATACAATTCTGTTATATATATTTGTGTATGAAATTGGTATCTTCGTTATTGAACTGAAGGACTACATTTAGAATGATCTAATCATACATTTTTAGACACTGCTCATGTATCTCCACTATCACAAGATTGATACTGTAAACTAGTAAACTATGTCTCCCATTTAAAAAAATCTGCATTCTTAGGCCCTTACCACCTTGTATGAGCTCCTAGTATAAGGAGGCAGGCGATAAAGAAACAGACAGGAGCCTGTGAACAGGCAAAGACCTCTGCCTGTTCACATCGGAGAACGAGAACAGAAGCTATCCCAACCCTCTGCTCCACGTAACCACAGATAGTACCGGCCACGGGGACCCAAAAACCTGTTTCTGTTTACCTCTGCGAGACTTCATTGTGTAAAATAAATGACCTCACAACTCACTTCCCTTCAACGTTTCAATCCAAAATGGCTCCCAGCGAGAGTGGGTCCCAGACAGCAACAAAGGCGCGGTCGTTAAACGTTGAAACTGCCGCTGAACCCTGCAAAGCGGCGCCCCCAGACTGCACACTGTGATTTATAGTCTCGGGGCCGCCACGGGAACACGAGATTAGTCATGGAGTTGAGGGGTCAAACCATTACAGCTGCATATGACGACATGTTCACATACACATATGATTTTTATTTAGCCCTGCAGGGGTAAAGAGCAACAGCAATCACTAGTAATCGCATCTATATTCATCGGCCCTTCTCTGTGTTTTTCTAACTTTTTTTTTCTGTTTCCGTGTTTGCTTTGCTGTGTGATAAATCTCGTCCATACTTTGTTCTGTATCCAACGTGTGTATGTGTGTGTGTGTGTGTGTGTGTGTGTGTGTGTGTCTGTGTGTGCGTAAGCGTGCATGCATGCGCGTATTCATGTGTGTATCTGCGCACCGATGCGTGCATGGCGGCAGGAAACCAGAGCTGATCTATGTCACTGGAAGGGTAGCTGATTGTCCCAGTCAGCCCTGCTCTGATATCATCCTTCATCTGTAACACATGTGAAACGAAAACTGAGACGCCTTTGTTTTCACGGTACACTGCAAGGGTACTGCAACGAGTCTGTCCGCCATTAACCCTCCGGCAATACCGCGCCCCCCCCCCCCTCGCGTCTCAACAGGAACCGGCGGTCTGACTGTTCTGTCCCTCCCCCTTCCCCTGTCCCGTTCCAGGTGAGCACCTACCTGCACGTGAAGGACAGCGGCATCGCCCTGACGCCCGTCTACGAGAGCATCACCCTGCCCCGCCTCAAGACCTACGCCTCCAGCCAGGTGGCCACGCCCTCCTGCTCCACCGCCGCCCCCTACTCCTCCTCCTCCACCTCCTCCACCTCCTCCTCGACGTCCTCCTCCTCGCCGCTCGCCACGCTGGCGCCCGGCGTGTTCTTCCACCCGACGGCCCGCGGCGGCGCCTCCATGTTCAGCAGCCTGAAGAGGATGGGCCAGAAGAGGAAGAGGAAGAGGGACGCCCGCCGCCACACCATCCAGAGGATCATGGGGGTGGACGAGCGGGCGGGGGCGGCGCCCCGCTACGGCCGCGAGGGCGTGGCCTACGACACGCACACCTGGCCGCTCAAGGAGGGCCGGAGGAGGAAGCAGAGCGCGGCGAAGAGCCCCGTGAGAGTGGGAGGAAGAGGAAGAGGAGGCGACGGAGGGGGAGAGGAAGACACGGCGTACATGAAGAACCCCCTGCTGATGGACATCGACAGCGAGTGCTCGGGGGAGTACAGCATCACGCCGTACGCCGTGTGCGGCGGGCCTCAGGTGAGGAGCCACTGCCGCTTCCTCTCCCTGGGCTCCGTGCTGAGCTTCGAGCTGCCCAAGGACATGAGCGTCATCCCCAGCATCCAGGACATCATCACCATCGCTCCGCCCGAGTGCAAGAAGGCGGCCGGGGCCGACCCGGAGCAGCAGCGGCCCCGGTCGTTGAGCTCCTTCAAACACACCCCGCCCACCCCCCACAGCCTCAGAGTGTATCCCGGGTATCCCGAAGTCGTCGTCAAGGACACGCCCGACGCGGGGGAGGCCACCCCTCGCCACCCGCACCCCCATCAACCCCATCCCCCGTTCCCGGGAGAGGTGGCGGATCAGACCGTGCCGTGCACTGACCTCCGCGGGACCTCCGGGCCGGGTCTGCAGGAGGACCCGGAGACGGAGTGGGACAAGATGTCCCAGCTCCAGGTCAGCTCCTCCGCAGACGCAGACGAAGACTACGTCGTCATGGAGGGGAGCGGGCGTCTCAGGCAGCTCTCGGCGGACGGCGGCCCGCGCGGGGACCCCGCCCGGGGGGACGGCGCCTCGAATGTGAACGCCGTCCTGGTCGCCGCCGCCGCCGCTGCCGCCGCTCCGTCGGCGATGCGCGGCCGCCACGAGTGCCTCAGCGTGCACACGCTGATCCAGGACCTGGACAAGCACCAGTACCACAGGGCCGCCGGGCTCCAGGGGGAGGAGAGGCCGCCGGCTCAGGTCCAGAGCCAGGCCTCCCACATGGTGGTCAACCTCAAGGCGGCGGTGGGCGTGGGCGGCCTCAACGACTCCCTGGACTCGGGGGTCTCCAGCACGGGCAGCGCCAGGCTGTGCGCGGAGGCCCCGTGCCCGGACGTCGTCCCCCGGCCCCGGGCGGTGGTGAGGAGGCTGGTGTCTCTGGAGCTGGAGGGGCTGGACTGCAAGCTCGCCAGGGTGACCAGTGGTCAGGCGCCCGTCGAGCCGCCGCCGCCGCCGCCGCCGCCGCGCTCCCCCCCCGCTCCGAACGAGGCCGGGGGAGAGCTCGAGGCTGGGGTCGAGGGCGAGGGCCAACCGTTCCGCACGGACCACCGGCAGTTCGAGGAGGAAGAGGAGGAGCTGGAGGACATCTGGAACCGCACCAGGAGCTACCGGCAGAGTATCTGCTCCGACATCATGTACCAGCCCCACCAGGAGGAGGAAGAGGCCCCCGCGGCCCCCTGCCGCCAGGGGGAACCCCCCCTGGACACGCCCCTGTCGCCCGCCGCCAAGCCCCAGGCCGTCCTCTACAGGAAGCTGGTCACGGCGTCGGCCCCCAACCTCCTGGTGGCCGAGTTCAAGCTGCCCCCGTCCATCCAGTCCCTGCTGGGGTACGACAGGGAGAAGCCCGCAGGAGAGCGGCTCCCCCTGGTGGCCAAAGGAGAGAGGAGGTCCTGGGCCTGCGAGTCTTCTTCTGCTGTGGTGAACGAGGTGGTGAAGCGTACCGATGTGGTGGACACTCAGAGATACGTTTATCGCTATGGAGACGAAGAGGAGGAGGTAGAGGTGGAGGAGGATGCAGAGGTGGCGAAGAAAGGGGAGGAGGAGGAACAGGTGAAGGAGGACACAGCTTGTTTACAGGTGAGGTTTGAGATACACTCTGATGAAAAGCTCCACGCTACTGCTTTGCCGTGTCCTCTGGCTATTAGTCTGTTGGACCAAAATGGACATGAACCATCATTGTAGTCCCTTTTATAATGAGCTGTAAAATGGAATGTCAAACTCATGTTTATAGACTGTGTTATCAAGGTTCAACAGTCACATTGGATAGGGCGGTTTTAATGGAATGGCATCCCATTTTATTTACTCATTTATTCCTAGACAGGAGAAAATCTGGATATGAAAGGTTTTTTTAAATATATTTTAAACTGGGTCCAATGCGTTTGTTAATGCAAAAATGTAAAATTTCAAATATTTGATAATTTTGACATGATTTCTGACTGTAAGACTGTCTCTTGCTCCTGAACAGGAGCAGTCCGTGAGCTTACTGTCGGTTCTCAGGAACCCAGAGGGGGCCTCTCGTATCGGAACCACCCTAAAAAGCTCCGGCGAGATGGAGAATCAGGATCCCAGGATGGCCACCGGAGGGCGCTGCAGGACAACGGTGAGGTTCGACCACACCGAGTCTGACACGTTGGCCTCAAATCAAAACAGAACTCCATCAAAAGCTCCTATTTCCCCTTTGAAAAATCTAATCTGATACGAGACCTGCTTTCAGAGTGGGAAGGCAGAGCTGCAGTCCATGGAGGGAACTCTGGAGAGGAAGCATAAACTCCAGCTAGGGGGGAAGAAAGTGAGTGAGCGGAACCTCTTTCTGAATACCTACATGAGTCACCAAACGCACAGAACCGTTCCACTCACACCTCGCCTTATCTCTGGCCCCCAGGCGGCGTCCAGAGGCTGGAACTCCCACCACGCCGTCCTGTACAGACACAGCCTGTGCTTCTACCAGGACAGGAAGGATACGCTGAGGGTAAGCAGGACTCGTCGGGGGACGGGACGGGACGGGGACGACTCTTCATCGGGGGCGTCATGTGGCTCAGGAGGTAGAGCGGTTGGCTGGTAACCGGAAGGGTGCTAGTTCGATCCCCGGCTCCTCCTAGCTCTGAGTGTCGAGGTGTCCCTGAGCAAGACACCTCATCCTAACTGCTCCCGACGAGCTGGCTGTGGCCTTGCGTGGCTGCCACCGCCGTCCGCCTGTGAATGTGTGCATGAATGTGTGAATGTTGGGCAATATTGTAAACTGCATCGAGGGGCCACTGGTTAGAAAAGCGCTGTGTAAATGCAGTCCATTTACCAGTTATTAACTTGAGGTGCCAGACACTTTGAGTGGGCAGTGATTAGATGGGAGGCTGGCGGGCTTGTCACTCCTGATGGATTGACGTGCGCTCTCTGTCTCAGAGTTCCGTGTGCGGGCTGCCACTCAACCTGGTGGGAGCGGAGTGTGAGCCAGTGCCGGAGTACACCAAGAAACCCAACGTCCTCTGTCTGCGGTGAGGACCTTCATCCAGAGGGGTAGACCCCTGGGGGGCCGGAGTTCCCCACCGGGGGGGGGGGGGGGGGGCTTGTGTCGCTATGTTTTAGAGAAAGGATATGCTAATGGGCTCGGCTTGTCTCAGGAGTTAGAGCCGGTTGCCTCGTAACTGGAAAGTTGCGAGGCGACCGGCTCTAACTCGATCCCCGGCTCCTCCTATTTAAGTGTTGAGGTGTCCATGAGCAAGGCACCTAATCTTAACTCCTTCCGATGAGTGTATGAACAACACTTCATGCACGCATGCACACACCGACGGCGAAGTCAACCACGCAAGCCGTCGCTGTATGAATGCGTTTATGAAGTCACTTTGGATTAAAGAGTCTGCTAAATGTAAAGCGTACACACAAGTCCTGCTGATATGTGTACTGAATGTATTCTCTGCCACCAGGCTGCGCGACGGCTCTGAGTACTTACTGAACGCCTCGTCGCGCTTCATGATGAGGAAATGGATGCTGAAGATACAAGCAAACACTGGTGAGCGATTCATCTACGGAGCTCGTCACCTTTGCTGCAATCGTCCCCATTGTATCTCCTTTTTCATGTGTTGCTAATTGGTTCTGTGTTTGATTTCACAACAGGACCCACTAGCCCCGCCCCCTCAGTGTCGCCCGGCCCTGTCAATCAAGACCTCCCTGTTTCCTCGTAAGCAGGCCGTTCAACTCTCATCCTTAAAAATGTTAAACCTGTGTATGCCCATATATGGGAATTCGGCCCCATAAATGTGTACAACCGTTGCATACAGTCGTCACGCTGTCATCCAATAACAGCCCTTCGCATGAACGCACCACTGATCCGACCCCCTGCTGCCTCTGTCGTCCTCTCCTGCCCCCAGGAGCCGCTCGCTGTGCCCTGGCTGCCAGGGTACGGACCGATGCCACTGCTCCTCCCGGCCGGACCTCATCTCCACCTTCCCCCGGCGCGAGGACCGGTCGCCCCCCCAGGCCAAAGAGATCGTGGTGCTGACCCGGGAGTACAGCCCCATGACCCAGGGCGGTCAGAGCACGGAGCAGTCGAGGGCGGTGGCCCCTGCTGAGGCAGAACCCCGTGGTGAGGCCCTGTGCCAGGTCTTTATTAGCGATGGGGTGACGGTCACGCATGAGCTCCCCAATCCCTATCACGGTCGGCCAACGAGTTGTCACTTTTAAGAACAACTGATGCCCTGCTTGGGGCGGCATGTGGCTCAGGGGGGTAGAGGGGGTTGGCTGGTAACCAGAAGGTGGCTAGTTCGATCCCCGGCTTCTCCTAGCAGAAGGCCGAGGTGTCCCTGAGCGAAACGCCTCGCGCCCCACCTGCTCCTGATGAGCTGGCCGTCGCCTTGCGGGGTCGACACCGCTGTCGGTGTGTGAATGGGGGAATGTTAGGCAATATTGGAAAGCCGCTCAGAGGGAAAGCGCTGGTTAAAAAGATCACTGTATGAATGCAGTACCATTTGCTCAGGAGATTTAACAACTAATGAGCATTCCTCCGCCTCGTCTTGGAGTGTGTTGTGGGCTTTTCTATTTCTCGGGTTAGCGGTTGAATGATGGGTCTTTCTGGGAACAGGGTCCTTTGTGCACCGGGGATGACTTGGTGTGTATCGCACCAGTAGTCGGGGCTAAAGGTCTATGATTTACCACGGCATGCCTCATAAAGACCGCCAGCTCCCTCTATCTGGCCTCGTCATGAACAGTTGTTAACTTTTGTGGGGTTGTACATTCACACTCGTTACCGAGCGGTCCTTGAAACTTCTGGATTCCTTTCCAGGCGATGATGATGATGATGATGATGATGATGATGCTGTGGCCGGCCTGAGGAGTCTTTCTGGGGGCTCTCCAGGGAACAGCCCGCCTTCGTCCTCCCCCCACAGCCCGGGGGCCGCTGAGAAAGGCTGGCTCCAGAACAAATGCCGCTCCCACTCCTTCACCTCAGGTCAGTGGGCCGACGTATGCTAGTCATCGCTCACACACCTGGTGTGAGCGATTGAAGCAGTTGCTAAGCGATCGTGTTGCTTGCTTCTGACCAGTTATGGCTGGATTCTGAAGAAGCTAAATATAAGTTTACTTTTACACACAACTGGTACAACTGTAATGAAACTAAATGACACACACACCCAGTACAGTTGGACAATGAACTGAACTGTTCATCTGCGAGTGAGTTTTTCTTTGAGACAAACTATTTGGTATTTTATGTAATGGTAAGAAGCGGCGCACAAACACAAAGGAACAAGGAGCAGCTCCTAGCTCGAGGGCTTCATGCTGAAGACAGCTGTGTTTAAAACGCTTTCACTGAAGAGTGGCTAAGCCCTCTGAAATCTCCCTGATACCTCACGTCCAATCCATGCTACAGTCACCATAAACATCCACCCACCAGAGCGTCTGAGCTCGCCGACTTCTGTTCTATTTGCTTATTTTCTTTCCTATTTATTTATGTCAATCATTATTCTAAGTATTATTAAGTATTATTATTGCCAAATTCTGATATCTCACCTAACGCTACTCTCATAATGCTGCTGATTCACTGTGCCTCATTGGCTGTATCCTAAGTCAATCAGAGTGCTTTTTACATTCCCTAATAACTATCTGCCTAAGTCATCTATTTGATTTGGGAGGTTTTTATGCTAAATACAAGATGAACCCCCCTAACTAATAAGGGGTTTACCCCCCACTCCCTCCCACCCCTCTTATGCAATTATAGTATGTTGTACCTCCTTACACTTTAAAATAGTGCTTTGGATAAAAGCGTCTGCCAAATGCCCTAAATGTAAATGTAATTAACCTGCCTAAATATGACTTAGGCAGTTATGCTACTAGGCTAATGATATGTGACCCATTCCTTCACCCCCTCCCCCCCCCAGCCACTTATCAGAAGATCCGTCCGGTGAGGAAGCTTACCCCCGCGGTGGGGGGGGGCGGGGAGCTGGGCTCCAGCTACTCTGTGACTCTGGTGATAGGCGACCGGTCTTCCGGGGACCAGGGGGGGCCTCCCGCCAGCGGGGGCCCCGAACCCCCCGTGCTGCTGGGCACGGCGGGGTGGACGCACCGGGCCCCCCCCGGGGAGGACGGCGCCCCCTGGAGCTACGCCAGCCTGCCGCGACCGGCGCGCAACAAGTCTGTGTTCAAGAAGATCTTTGGGAAGAAGGAGGGACATGTGTGAAGGGGCTCCGGCCGTCACAGCGGCGCCCCCTAGTGGATTTCTTTATATGGGTTTTATATTGATGTTTTTTAATGTGCAGGGCACATGTTTGTTTAAGAAGTAACCGGCCTGAGTCGAGTAGTTGCAGATTATATTTATGTTCAAGAGGGTGGACAAGAGTTGTGTGTTGTTTAAATCAAGCTTTGTGAAATCACTTTCGTAATTTTTGTATTATTTTGTGTTCCAAAGTGAAGTCTTACATTTCTGTTCTAAATGAAATAATGTCCAATTACAATTAACTTAATCAAGGGACCCTTAGACCATAATTGTTGAGCTAATCAACAATCTCCACATCCACTTCAGACAATAGACCAAAAGGAACCAACCAATCAAGTTGCTTTAATTTAATATACCGGTATGTTTGATTTGCCTCTTCTTGGTAACATATTGTTTGTATTGGAAGATTTTCTTTGATGCCAATATCCTGTTTTAGATTAATAGATATGCGACACCATGATGGGTTAAGTGCATCCCACTTAAAAGTTTCCTCTTTGGATTGTGAATGGAAGAGTTTTGTGTGAGAGAATAGCTGAATGACAACATTTCCCCGGACCCATCTGTGGTTGTCTGTTGTATTCCGAAATGGCTGCAGGCTACTGCTGTGTTTTGGTGTAAACAGTGGCGTACAAACATAGAAAAGATACCGCTTGGGTTAAAAGCAGCGTGTAATATAAAAGCTGATCCCTTTTCTGATGTTTATCTTAGTTCTTGTTTTTTTTTTTTTTACATATACTGAATGTATACCACTCATACTACTTGTGTTGCTGCAGCCTGATTCACAACCCAAAGTAGTCCAATAGGACTCTGATGGGCTTTGCTTCACTACACCGTCGGTTCCAGCAGTTTGATACTGCGTGTGCTTGTCTAGGGACGAACGCCTCATTCACAATGTCATTTATAATAAAACATTTTTAAACCAAACAAGAGATGCAACCAATTTTCAGAATGGTTATTTTTTTTCTGTATGATTATTCATGAGTGCTGATTTTTTTCCGTCTAATTAATCAAGGTTTGTTGTGGAGCCGGTGGCTGCCCAGAAAGAGGACATGAATAGGCAGGATACTGCCGCAGATTAAAGGGCCGGCCCTCAGGGCCATTGCCTGCTGCAAGATGTTCATTAGTCTTATTTTTGCATATTAGAAGGTAAGACACGATTCAAAGACACGACCCCATGACAAATCTATAATGTACTTAGCATTCATTCTGAAGCGCTTTATGAACATACGTCGCAGGGCAATGGTAAATATACATGTATACAGCGCTTTTCTAACCAGTGGCCTCTCAAAGCGCTTTACAATACTGCCTAAAAGTCACCCATTCATGCACACATTCATGCACATATTAACGGCGGAGTCAACCACGCAAGGCACCAGCCAGCTCGTCGGGAAAGGTGAGGTGTCTTGCTCAGGGACACTTCGAGACTCGGCTTGGAGGAGCCGGGGATCGAACCAGCAAGCTTTCGATTACCAGCCAACCCGCTCTACCTTCTGAGCCACGTGCCGCCAATCAAATCACTCGTATAGGCAGAGAAAGGGGAGCCGTCCTCAATGCTTCTCCACGGTGTTAAGACAATGAACCCTGGTGCGTCTTGAGGAACCGATTGGAACGAGCGAATGGATTGCTCGGTAAAACCAACACACTTTCTTTGTAGGTTAATATTGTGGGAATATCGAGTTGGAAATCGTTAACAGCTCATTTGTACCGCGCGGTGCTATCGCAGAACAAATTGTCAGCCTAAGCATTATACAAACTGCTTTTTCTCACGGGATCAATGGTGCTCCCTTCCACTCAACACAGACACGATCGATGCAGCGATCAATACGACCACACTTGCGTAGACAGTAAGCATTATAAATGGACGCTGGACATGAGAAAAGCTCTGTAGACAATGCAGCCCTTCCCTTCTATATTCAATGCCACTTAAAGGGACATTTACTAATTAAACAGTAGTAAAACAAACTCACATACACACGCACGCGTGCACACACACACACACACACACACACACACACACACACACACACACACACACACACACACACACACACACACACACACACACACGACCTCTTGCAGGCAGACTCAGAATCTTGAGCCCATTTATTAGGGAACAGGTGTAATCGGGATTCCATCACTGCATTCCCAGAATCCTGCATTGTGAAAGTCTTCCCTTTTTTTTTTTAAATGTACAATGGCATTTTATTCTACATACAAAACAACCATAGTATTTTTCAGGAGTCCACGACCACCCTGCCCGTTTTGACACACAAAAGTAATTTGACACTTCTGGGATGAGCCAATGATTCATCTGTTTGGAAGGTTTTGTTGGAGACAAACAAAGAATCTTCAGGCAACAGATGTGACAGCTGTGACTGCTCTCTCTCTCCTTCGTCTGCTGGGTCCTCTGTGTTTGCCTCCCTGCCACAGGTAGCCAGTGGGCGGGGCTGAGGTGCACCTGTGCAGGTCTGCCACGCAGGCTTTAGCCAGTCTCTCTTTCCACAGAGGCAGGTGGGCTTGGGTTCTGTTTAGGGTGGTTCCTTAAGGTTTTGGACCGGCCACAGCATCATCATAATCACACATTTTCTAATCTTCCATACGCTACTCTAATCCCTTTACAGATTTCATGATACTTACTTTATTCTAATAAATAACTTTATCCCTTATCATGTGTGGATCCCGATCTTTGCTCTGACCCGAGCCTCGTCTTAATGCAGCCAAGGAGATGGAAGAGCGTTATGAATAATTATTAGATGATTGTGTTGTACAATGAAAGACAGTAAAGATTCAATATGAATGGCAAAATAAGGATGGGATTTTATTTGAACAATAAAATATTTGTGTTGGGCAAATTATAGAGAGGCTGAGATTATAGATTTCATATTCAAAAGGCGAAGGGGTGAAAAAATTTAAGAAATATATTTAAGAAATATAGGCCTACTCAAAGCCTAAATCATTGATATCATACCCTATCCAATAATAAAGAAATTTGAATTTGAATGGTAACAATTCCGTTAAATCCTCGTCCTCGTTTTGAACGTCTCACTCATGGACGATCAGTGTGTTCTTTCTGATTAGCTCTTAATTGAGATCACCTGTCACGCACCCCTTTATTAAAGGAGAATACAATGGGTTTGGTTTACTTTTCGCATCGGCCTGTGTCAATCGAGGTTGAGTTTAGTGAGGATTGAAAGTTTTCGATCTAGATTGCAGATCACTATTGTCACTTTATACAAACTGAAAGTATGCGTTGTTGCGTGTTTGTTTTTGTGGGCATTTGACTGAACAGCCCAGACAAATATTGCTACCAACATGGCACTTCGAAACAGACCACCGCAGTGAGTAAAAGTTATTTTCCTTTATTAATTGTTAACGTTTTTGGGCTGTCTCCTCGGACACAAGCCATCAGTATCCCTGCTCTTTGCACCTTGACATGCATGTCGCCGCTGTTTGTTAACCTAGCTTTGCTGATTTGTATCTTGTGATGTGTGTGTGTGTGTGTTTTTCTTAACAGGTGTTAGATGACTGACAAGATCTATGGGGGGGCCCCCTTTGGGCCCCCCCATACCAACTTAGTCTTCAAAAGAATCTAGTGCCATGGGACTCCAGTGTCTTCAAAACATCCTCGGAATACATGTGTATGAATGGTCCACCGAAGGGTTGATCTGGAAGCCACCACGGTCCACGCAGTAATCTGCTGCGTGGGCCGTAGTGGCTTCCAGAGCCATCTTTCGGTCTTGGTCAGGATTTGTTACAGTTGCCAATGTGTTCAATGTAGCAGGCTACGGGTTTCTGAAGAAGCCTGCTTTACGTAGCATTGGAGTACAAATATTGTGCAAAATGCTCATGTAATTGCACTAGCAACCTGTAGATTAGCTTAGTTTAACGTCATTCCGTGCTGTCTCTGTCAAATGTGTGGCTTACTTTAAGTCCACAAGGCCCTCTGGTAAACCACGTTGGAACACCCCTGGACAAGGTGATTAGTCACTGGGTGTGTGCTAAAGTTTTGTTCCATTTTTCACTAGTTGGTTAAGGTTTGGTAGAATTGTTTGGATGCTAGCGACGTGATGGCGCATGTACAAGAGCCTACCGTGGCCAGGCCACAGTTGCGACGGCCACGGCCAGATGGCCTAGTGTGAGTGCAACCTTGATTGCATTTGTATACTGTTTACCATTGGATGTTTATGCAATTTGGCTTAATTCATCCGCAGTAAAGCTGCATTTGACTATTCCAGGGTCGTTTTGTACAGGCTTTCAATTGACCATGTTGACTAGTTTGTGGGAATTTTTTTTTTCTTTTTTTTTTACCCTTGCTTACAATCCAACGGTTGTGACCACTTATGCAACTGGGCTGTGAACCTTGCAATTCTAGTTGATTATTTGTACACGCAAGCTTGTCCATTTCTATCGCCATCACTAACACTAGCTTCAGCATTTCCTTGTAGGCCATTAGCTGACTTGTGTATTGGAGCGATGATTTAGGTATTTTAAGATGCCTGAAAACCTAAAATAAAGCAAAATGCGTGTCTGGTGTGCAAGAGCCAATTTGTTGGCTTGCAGTAGTCGAGGAGTTGCCGTAGGTCGTAAGCCATCTGGAGGTTGTGGCAATGGAGGCTTGTGGTAGATCTGCCATCCAAGAAAGGTTAATTCTTCTGAAGCATGATTAATAGTTTAGTCAATTGAATCTATTCATATAGAACTATAAAATCCAAGACTGCAGCCAGTAACTTGAATCGCAATATGTGGAAAGTATTAGTCTTCATTTGCAACAACAGAATAATTAACATGACTAACTGGGTTTCTTCCATTTTCTAACTAGGGGGACTTGACTGGTGAGTCTACTGGATTAATCAGTAGCGGTACTTTGCCCAACAGATTTGATGGCATGACTACAGGGTGACAAAGACAATTATTCCCTGCCTATCAAAAGAGACTTCTAAAACATATCTGCTAGAACAGTTCCTATACTTTTTGTATAATTTGGTCATGCTGCAAATTTACTTTTTGTAGTTGCTCCATATTTAGTTCTTTGACAGCCTCACCTGCTAGAAAAGTCTATTCAAATCAGCTAAATATAATGAACTAAATTAATAGCCATGAAATGTTGTCATTCATACTAATGGCAAATACCCTCCTTCAGTTGGTGGTTCAACACTGATGTCTCTCTAGGCTTGAGGGAGAGCTCACAAGTAAATTACACGAATGTCCTGGAGCAATTGGGAATACACTTTTATTTAGTCTACCTGACCAGGGACATCTTTGAACTATAGGTCACCTAACCCAAACTTTTCACTCTTGTTAGGTTGTCCTTTTCTCTTGTTTTAACCCGAAAGGGCTGAAATATCAACATTTCAGGTATTCTGTTTGGATAATGTGCAAAACTTGTGGCTTCACTAATAAAAAAAATTAACAAATGTATTTTCTTAATGTGGTTAAACTATTTAAAGATTTGTATGCAAAATATTTCTGCTCAATTTGTGGTCAATGAAACTCTGACATTTTTTAATTTGATAAAACACAACTATGGGTTAAAGGTATTTGCTTTGGGCATCTTTTGATATTTTTAGAATCTAGCTCCATTGCCGTTAGAAATGGTGTCTCCCAGTACTGCAAAGTGCTTCCACAAGTTTAAAAAAGAATGGGCAGAAAAGGAACTGGCAACTAAATCTATTTAACATGGGTAGAAAGTTTCCATGGAAGCTCTTGGCTTCTGGTTCCCAACACAGCTCCACTGTTAGCCTGTGACCTTGCGTTTAACTTTTTTCGACTTTTGGTGACTTTCACAAAAGAGAAATGAACTGGTTAATACAATAAACAAGACATTTCATGGTACCCTTTTGAACTGTTTGTGGATATTGCATTAAATCCATATGCTTGAAACATTTCAAAAATACATATCAACGAAACAATGGAATGAAATAAATAGTTCAAGCAATTTGTGGGACTTGGCTGCTTTTACATTATTACTCATTTTGGGGGTTATTTCAGTCTCCAACCTGCAGGTCGTGCGAAGAATCATGTGAATGGGAAAATTCTATAAATGTCTATCATCTTTCGTCTCAACACTTCTGCTGCAGCCGCTGTTGAAGCGTATTAGTCCTTTGAGACCCCCTTTGATAAAAGGGGTTCTCAAATGTTGACCCTCAGGCACCTATTACATCACTTCCTTTAGGGCTTCGGCCTCCTAATTGATCATTATAGTATAATTGAATGCCCTCTTTCATATATATGATACCTCCACCACTGGGACGTGGCAACAATTCTCCAAATCCATATGGGGGGATGCTTGTGGACAGTAGGGGTGTATACTCGACATAAATAGGAAGCAAACTCATCTCACAAATGACTAATGACATCTCACAAATATTTATTTAATAAATTGTTTCAATTTATAATAATCCAAAATCCAATGGCAAAACCCGTTGGCTTTTTGTCGAGGGAAACCAGGGCGACGCTCACTTCCGGGTTGGCCAACATACGTCATCCCTCCACCACTCTACTGTAAAAACACATGTTCAAGTTGAATGAGAATAATAATAATAATTCTGCCATAGTATTTATTTAAGGTGGGGGGGGGGGATACAAGTCTTTTGGCCATTTGTAGTGTTGATCAGCAGAGAAATAATTTGTCCGCAAAGACGGTGACGTCGCTTAGCAACGGTAGACGCTGGGGTAGACGAGTACTCTGTGGTGCACTAACCGGAAATTACGATCACGACTGCCGCCGTGGCTACTCCCCCGCAATAAACATCCCGCTTTGAACAGTGAACTCTTTACGCCTAGCAGCTATAAAAACTATAAAAACTACAAAATGACTCTATTAATGCAGGCTATGTGGAAAATGCGCCGACTTTGGCTCAGCCTGGCTCCGCCTCTTCCGCTACGTAGCTAAGATGGCTGCCGTTGAGTACGGGGAGTGTCCTTCGATCCACACTTCAGGATTAGCCCGTTTTGAGTACGGCATCCGGGTCCTTGAAGTATACTTCTTTTCGCCGGATCTACTCAAATTTTGGCTAGTAAGTACGGACAGTACGGGTATTGGAACACGGCACAGGTTTGAGCGTGTGCATGGGTTGAATTGCGTGTGTCTCACGCCGAATGCATGAGACATGAGAGCCCTGTACTTACGTGACACAAACCAGCACCGCAAACGTTCTCTCCCGCTTGAGATGACGTCTTTCTTTATAGGTTCATGGGTCTGATTCGCCGATTTCCCATGCTGATATCCCCGAAGATTCTCGGGCATCTTCGACAATTTGGCTATAGATTGTCTCATTACACGCTAAATAATATAATTATAGCCTAATTATATATATAGCCTATACATATATATATAGGCAATATATATATATATATATACATATAGCATTTGTGGTTTTGGCATAAACATAACTAGGGTGCACTGTACTATCTGCGCACACCCTTTCTGAAGCCTCTCTCTCGCTCTCTCTCTCTCTCTGTCCCTCCCTCTCTCTCTTTCTCTCTCTCTCGTACCGTTTTGTGGAGCACGTTAATTGTCTTAGAACACTCCCATTCAGAATGCATTGGTTTACATTTCGTTCTGTGTAACACGCAAAAAGTCGGACTATCGTGCTCTGGAACACGCTTCAGTAGATTAACGTTTGTGCGCAGGAGCACGCAATCGCGTGATACCGGGTTGCACACACACACACACACACACACACACACACACACACACACACACACACACACACACACACACACACACACACACACATATTACAGATGGACACTGGACATGAGGAAAGCTCTGTAGACAATGCAGACCATCCATTCTAGATTCAATGCCACTTAAAGGGAGATTTACTAATTAAACAGTAGTAAAACACACACACACACATGCACACGCATGCGTGCACACACACACACACACACACACACACACACATACACATACACATACACACACACACACAGGCACACACAGAGATCACATCGATGCTTCAATTTGCAAATGAAAATGTTTTTCAATTCGTCTGAACCTTTGCATTTCTGTATATGATTGAATGAGCCTGAAAGTGAAAAAGTTGGACAAACCTAGCAATCAATGTCTGCATTTTGGCTTGAATTTGCCAAAAACCAAGGTGAAGTATTAGTCATGGCCCAGCATGTGTCATCGTAACGAGCTCATTATTAACAAGCAAACTGCTCTGTGTGATTCAGCCTCTCACAGCACTACAAAATACTCCAAGCTTACTCACGTACACACAAAACATTTCACATCGAGGACGTCAACTGTTCTAAACCAACTGCATAAACCATGACGTCTGTATAACCCTCCCAACATGAGGTGGATCAATACCACCATCGATTCCGGACTGGTATGTATTTGATGATCTGGGAAACTTTCATCAAGCATCGTAGTGACCTTGTGGAGTTATTGACGAGCACCACACATGTTGAATCGGGCTGACATTGATCAGGTAACGATCAATAGAAGTTAAACGGTTGCTACATGTTCTTGTCGATTGTTTTGTACACCAAAAGGAAAGAGAGTGCAGGTCATGCACTGCTGTGCTGAGCACTGAGAGTTGGTCGCTTCTGGTGTCCTCGCTGTGAAGTGAAAGGGTGTTGCTTCCGACCTGTCGTTCACACATTCTGAACGTGACAACCCCCCCCCCCCCCCCCCCCCCCCCCCCCTCTCTCGATCATCTTTGAGGATTATATAGTCCTTGGTCTATCTGAATGCATAATCACAGAATAATCCCAATCTCATTGACATTCAACTGTGTAGCTATTGGACTGATCCGTCCCCAGGGACAGTGATCAAGGACAATGGTACACAAAAAGGACAAGAAAAACAAGAGTCGATTGATCACTTTACGTGATCCTGATACCCGGGCCTGCCCTCTGACCTCTGACCTGACTGCTCCTGATGGGGCAGACAGCTCCGACCGCCCCCCCGCTAAGCTCCAGGGGAGGATGAGACTGGATAAGCTCATATGACAACACAGGCTTTGTCACTCTGTCTCTCTGTCACTCTCTCTCTCTCTCTCTCCTTCTCTCTCTCTCTCTGTCCTTCGCTCTCTCTCTCTCTCTCTCTCCTTCTCTCTCTCTCTCTCGCTCCTTCTCTCTCTCTCTCTCGCTCCTTCTCTCTCTCCCTGTCCTTTGCTCTCTCTCTCTCTTCCTCCTTCTCTCTATCTTTCACTCTTTCTCTTTCTTTATCTTTCTCTATCTCCCCTCTCTCTCCCAGCTCATACAATAAGTCGTTAAAATATTCATCACCCCTTCCCGTTCCCCCTCCAAACATACACACACATGCACTCACACACACACACAGACGCACACACACACACACACATGGACGCACGCACACACACACAAATACACACACACACACAGACACACACACACACACACACACACACCGGAACAAGTCACCTTGAAGGAGCGTTCATCATGTGGTGAGGAGCTGCTGGGCGTGGATGCTGGAGATATTTAACATGTGGGAGACATTCAACCCAAAATCCTCCACGGACACCAAAGAAAGTAGGAGGGGGGGGCAGAAGCGTAACGCGAGCATGTGGACACCCCCCAGGCTGGGGGGGGGGGGGACCGGTACGATCACTCCAGGATGCGGCTGTCTCTCCCCCTCCCAGCCATTTTGGGAAAGGAAATGATAATGGGAGTGCGGATGAGTAAACAGCCCCTCCAAAGACCCAGACCGGAACAGGCCAGATTGGAGTCCCTCTCCCCGCTTATTCACTATTCATGAACGAGGGGATTGCACCGTCCTTCAGGCTACAAGGCCCGGGTTGTTTTTCGACTCCAGGGCCATCTCATGAGCTTTGATCCAAAGGCTTAAAAGGTTGTGTGTGGGAGTGGGTAGGAAGGGGGCGGGGGGGGGGGGGGGGGGGGGGCGGGAGAGGGGGGTGACTGTGCAGGGCTTTGAAATTCAACACGGTGGCTTCAGCCCCCTGCAGCCCTGGAGGTGTGTGTGTGTGTGTGTGTGGTGTGTGTGTGTGTGTGTGGTGTGTGTGTGTGCGTGTGTGTGTGTGTGTGCGTGTGTGTGTGTGTGTGTGAGAGAGCAAATTAAAGTGATGTCATGTTAAAGATGGGTTATTGAACTGAGGTGGGCATGGCAGTAGAATAGCGGTTAGGTAAGAACGGATCGAATAGCTCAGCTTTCCTGAAAGCTCTCGGATCAGATTTGACATTAACTGCCCCACCTGTCAGACCGCCGGATTCTAGTGGTCGTTTAGCGATGGTCAATGGCGTAAGAGGGGGAGTTATAGCTCAATTGCGGTGGGCCTTTTCTTTTAAACTTTTCAACAATACCCTTTAGTCACAGATCATGGCTGTTCCAGGTAGGTGATGCTGAGTTCACGACAAAGCGCCATGGCAACCACAGAAACTAGGAGACTTTGATCAGGATTACAGAGAGTTTGTGTATCTGCTCTCCACACAATATGGTGAGCAGGCGCTGTACGGCCCGGACCACACTAATCTGACATTATAGAGACGAAGAAGAGTGAGCTCAACATACTCTGTTTACTCTACATTCATTGCCCCCCCCCCCCCCCTCGTCCCCCGTCCCATTGCTCACTGAATGGTCCAGAGAGAGTGCGAGCCGATTGTTCGTTTGTCGGACGCCCACACGCTCTCTAAAGCACTTTCTCGGTTGTGAGTCTGATGTGTATTTAATAATATGATCGGTCAGTCTTGGTCGTAATAAAGCACCATAATGCGTCCTCGTCCACAGCTGTCACACTGGGCCGGTATTATAGCACGTCGTACAATACACAACCTAATCCACGCTTCTCACCGTCCCTGGAGCCCCCATTGTCCCGGGGCCCGGCAGTATAAGCTCCTTTACGCTGTGGATAAAGGGTG
>NC_082396.1:5405194-5424768 GCF_031168955.1 Gadus macrocephalus | reverse complement strand
CGAAGCCAGTGACAGACAGTCGGCACCAGGATCACTTATAGGTGTCACTCTGGAATGTCTGCCTTTCCCTTTAATTACACCGTCAATACTAAAACCTTCTGAGGGTTTGTGAAATAAAACGCACTGAGGTATGTATCGCTACCTATTCATGTTGGCTTGCACATAAAGAAACAACCTTGGGACGGCTTACACTTCTGAAGAGTGGAAGAGACAGGTTTTCAAATGATGTTAAATCAACCACATACTGGCCGACCTTGTACTCCCGGCCTCCCTGAGACGCAGAGGCGGCAGGGTCTCTGTAGCATGGAAGGGAGGGTCAGGTACATGGAGGCTATACTAATGAACCATATCATGGGTTTTATCAGAAGATCAGCCTGAAACATTCAATAAAGAATTTATAATACGGCATCAAAACATGCTCCCCATATTCTTATAATGTACACGGGGTGAGTAGTAGTGGCGTAAAATAACGTGATTCTGTAGTGGGAGCACCATTTGATAGAGGCAATTGGTCTATCTACATGCTGTCCCCTTGAAAACTTAAATAAAGACGTTACAATACGTCGTCAATCAGCGAAATTTGACAAGAATCGGATGCATAGATTGGCCGAACAGCAGCCTACTTGATTCTGGACAGGCAGCCTCGCTCTCCTGTCGTGGTCACGACGACATCAAACCCCACCCGGCGGCCCCCCTCCCGGACCTCCTCGGTGTAGAAGCCCCCTACGGCGGCACCGGACGATGCCAAGGCCTCGCTGGCCTTCCGGACCAGGGTGGTCTTCCCCACGCCTGTTAGTTCCCCCAATAAAGTGTTATTCATTCACATGGACTCCCAACATAAGGGGCCGTATCATTATTTCATTGGTAACTGTTGGTTACATGTTTATGAAGTGATCACCTCGGACCTGTATAATATAGTATCCAGGTTGTAAATGCTTAGATCTTTGAAGTGTGATAAATCAGTATATCACTGCAGCAGCTTATATTATATGTTATTTTGCAAGCATGGCCAGCCCCGCGGTTCATTCTGGATGGTGTTTTATTTAAGCGAGGAGGGTTTAACGACATGTCACAACAAAGGATGATATACCTGGAGGTCCTGTCAGGAAAACGTGTTTAAACATCGAGGCGGGCAGCAGGGTTTGTTTGTGTCCAAGCTGCTGTACTTCCGTACTCTTCTGCGCAAGCGCACTCGGGGGGCGCCCTTTCTTATGACATCATTCATCCAAGTGAATGGTGTTCAAACATATTTGCATTGGTTACGATAATAATGTCCCAACAATTTTCCCATCAGTCATCTTTGGCAATTGAGAATGCGGTATAAGATTTAAGTAGTTCACATGTACACATTATTTTAACCAAAGGATTATTAATTTTTCTCCAAAACATCCACATAGGCCTGAATATGATTGTACCTCAACTAAACAAAATGCAAAAATACATCATTTTGTACTAAATTATACAGTCGATTAAAGAGTGTATCCAGGAAACTTGTTGGCTACCAGCTCAGAGACGTGTTGATAATTTATTTTCAAATCAAGGGACCCAAGCCCATCTCTCAGTTCCTCCACCTCACATGAGTCATAGGACGCGTCCGAGTCAGCGGAGAGCCCCCCAGCTGGGCCGCTGTTCTGGGCCGAGTCACTCAGACGGCCCCTGGACGACCGGAGGCTCTCGGTGACCGAGCTCCTGGGGGCCCCGCCGTGGTCCCCGCCAGGCCCCCGCGTGTGTGTGCTGGAGCGCACTACCGTCCGGGACGAACGAACAGACCTCCCTCCGTCGTAGTCGTCGTCTGAGGAAACGCTGAGCGCTGAGACTTGTGTGCGGGGCCGGATGATGTGCGTGGCCCTCAGAGAGCGCTGTGGGGAGCCCCGGGCCCCCACGGGGACGGGGAGCAGGGGGCCGCTCCACAGGGGCCCATTTGACCCCGCCTCCAGGGATGACCCTGGCGACTCAGAGAACCTCCTCGACCGGCCCAGGGGGGCTAGGCCGGACTCAGGGCTGCTCAGAGGGTCCGGGGACCGCCCCTCACTGGGGTCTAGACTGTTGAAGTCATCCATGTACTGTTCTTCGTCACCTCCTCCTCCTCCTCCTCCTCTTCTGCTGCGGCTGCTGGCGCTCCGGTGCGTTGAGTGGGGGCACTGGGGGCTCCATAGCCTGCTGCTGCTACAGCTGCTGCTTCTGCTGCTGCGTCCGTCGTGGTCCGCCTCCTCCTCTGTCGTCCTATCAGCGAGCGGTCGTGTTTGAGTCGATCCCCCGCGGCCGTCGTCGCCTCGCCCGAGTGCGGCGGCGTCTTCATCTCCCACACCGTTAGCTGGGATACGTTTCGTGTTGGATTCTGAACGCAGAGAATGCTTTTGAGGTCCTTTGCCGGCCATCTCCACTTTGAACGTTTCCCCAGCAGGCTTTGACTGATGCTCGTACATGTGCAGTCGGCCCGTTTGGCTGGCGGCTGAGTCACCGGCCAAGCTGTGAATCACCGCCTCTGCCTCCTCATCAACACTAGCCGTCTGGTTCACTGCTGTTTTCCCTCTGTCGTGTTTTAATAGGCCGGTGTGTTTCTTGTTGTCTGAGGCGCTCTTAGTCGTCTGGGATAGAGACTGTATGCCCAGGCACTCTCTGTGTTTCGCCTGTCCTGGTGGGATTCGCTTCAGCCTGAGCTGAAACGTTCTCGTTGTTCCATATTTCAGTGTTCTTCCCGCAGATGTGTTGCTTCTCTTTGTGTCGTTATGTTTTTTGGACACAGGCTCCATGTGTGTTTCGGATCCGTCTCCTAACCTGGGATCTGTCGTCTGTCTTGGTGTGTTCGGCTGTTGTGTCTGTGCTGTTGAGTTTGAGCCTGCCGCCACCAGTGGCTGTGCCAGGGTTGGACTGTAAATCCATGCTAGGTGGGGATGAATAGACAAGGGCTGTTGAACTCCCTGCCTGGTCAGTTGTGACAGCTCAACCAGAAGAGCATTCAATAAAGGCAACTGTCTTAACGTCTCCAAGGGGAAATTCTGCATAAGCCCATTCGGATCTTCTTGTTTGTGGCTGTTCGTGTCATGCTCTTCTGCTGAAGCTGTCTGAGGTGTAGGGTGTTCTATAGCTTCAGGTGTGAAGCGCTCCACACCTTCCACCTCAAACACACCCTCCAACTCATCCACACATTGGCTGGTCCCTGTCTCCTCTCCTGAGCTGCTGTAGAACAGGTTGGGGGGACAGAACACGTTGGGATTCTCCTCAAAAGGACAGGATGCCACCCAGGCCGGTGGGTTAGCGTTGAGCCTTGGCATGGGTTCTGTCTGAGTGGCAACGCAAGCACGCGCATCCCTCGTTGCGTCACACTTCTGATTAGATTGTCTGTCTCCGAAGAGGGATTCATCGTGAAGATCTGACGATTTGATCTTCCCACAGGATAATGGATGTGTAAAACAAGTGTCCTCCTCCACGTCCATCTGCACATGCTCTCGTCGTATGTCATGTATGCTGCTTATGACATGTGTCCTCTTTTCTAAAATATGAGGCAGTAAACTAGTCCCCAGACTCAAGAGTTTATACTTCAGAGACATCACTCCAATTCTATCCCCCATTAGGTTTAATATGCCAATATGGCCCTTTTCCCCATGAGAGGAGGGATTGGAAATACCACGAGCGTTCACATCCAGCCGTATTTTGCCCACGAGTTGTGCCAGTGGGATGAGAGAGGTTCCCACTAAGGTCGGGACCTCTCCTCTGACGTCCAGCACCATGGCATAGAGGGGCGTGTCCGCGAGCTGGCTATGCAGCGCCTCCATACTGATTTTGAACAAGCAAGACTTCCCTTTACGAAACACGTGGTCGCCCCTAAACGATGGTAGACCCGCTGCTGGCTCTCCTGGTTCTCCTCCATCATCCCCATGAAGCTCCTCGGGTCTTCTCTGGCTCTTCTCTGGCTGATACACGATCAAAGTGGGGAAGTCCAGAAGTCGCAACGCAAGCGCCAGTTCACCAGAAACGTGTTTGCTCTCGATGCGGATGTAATCCACCAAAACCTCAAAGGAGAACAGAGTTTCATGAGTTTCATTGTTTACTTTTGCGGACATGTTGACGTTTCATGCTACCATGCTAATCCCAACTATCGCACAGGGCTTCTCCCCGGCGCCATGGAAACGCGGCGCGGACGTGTGACGTCACCCGATCCCAGTGTTGGCAGCGTTGCCAGATTGGGATCAGCGCGCTTCAGCTTGTGTTGCCAGATTTGGCTGGAAATCGGTCCCAATCTGGCAACACTGCCAAGGGGACGAATGGGACGAGTCGTTTGTTCTAGTGGGGAAAAAAACGATGATTTGATTTCCCTTTAACGCCCTTTTATGGTTTATCTTTCGAATAACATACACTATTACTTATTAATTACAATTTATTAAATATTTGTTTAGTGATATTTCTCAAGAAGCAAGGCAGACTTCTTCTTTGCAGACAATTCATTTTCAGCTTTTAGTAAAAAATCATCCAATGCAAAATCAGCGGCGATACTCACACAGAAGAAGGCAGCGTTTTATTGACACACCGGGGGAAAACATTATATGAAATCACCAGATGGTGCCACTATAGTGCTTTGTGATGAGACATTCCCGGTTAGATGGGAATCACCCAGTGGCACCCAGGCTAATTTGTTATCACATTTTACTTATATTTTGCCTTTTTATGAGTTGGCATTCACCCCGTTCACATCACACAGCTCTTTTCATAACTTCACATGACCCAACTGTTTATTTTTCTTTCAACAGGATCATCTTGACCATTAGTCCATCAGACGAGTCCCAGCCTCTCGGGAGGAGGAGTCTGGTGCTTGTTGTCATCACCGCTCCTGGATGGATGCAGCGATCCTCTCCACTACTTCACTTTGGAAGCTGGGAGGAGATGGGAGAGCGATATCGCCGTGGTAACCGGGCTTTCGTTAAGGATAACTAACCTCACCGGCGTGTGGCTGCAGGGAGGCGTTGGTTTTGTTGAAGGTAAGAGGACCCATCTTTATGATTTAGAGGGGAACTACAGAACAAGAGAGGTGGAGCGGTTTCACTGCGCTTCTCGCTGGCAGACTGTGGAGAATGGTGTATAGAAACTTATGGCAGAATGATGGTTCGGATCTGAACTCCGGATCTAGAGAGAACAACTCCAGCGAGACCACAACGTGTATGTGTTCAGACAGAAACATGTAAAGAATTAACCCCACATGTTTCAGAAAAAGAAAGCATTGCTGAAAAACACCTATTTATTAGTTCACACACACACACACACACACACACACACACACACACACACACACACACACACACACACACACACACACACACACACACACACACACACACACACACACACACACACACACACACACACACACACACACACACACACTTGGATCTGTAGTGCCGCGGTTTACGTGTGTGTGTGCGGATGTAGATGTACGTGTGTGCGTGCGTGCGTACTCGTCTTTGCGTGTGTGTTTGTGTGTGTTGTGCGAGCGTGTGTTTTGCTGAAGAATAATTTCTTTGTACAAATTTCCCACTGGAATGCTACCATATAACAGTAGGGGGCGACCAGTGTTCCCACCGGTCACTCAGAATAGAGCCAACACAAGCTCCCCGATGTAAACTCAGCTGCGTAAGGTATTTAGGTCCATATTTATTTGGTCAGCACAGCCTATGTTAAGACACCTTTTTTTTGTCCAAAAACGCGAGAGGGAGGATGGGCTGTCATCTGGCTGCAAATATTTAGCTCTATATCAGTGTAACCTATAAGTGACCCTGTTTAAGTAAACCTGAATCAACATTACGGCTTCTCAGTAAATCACAGCGGTAGAGATGTCTCAAGACGGTTCAGGAAGGCTCGACATCTATGCTGTGGTACGGTTGGCTACGGCTGCTCGTTGCCTCAGCAAACACACGCACACGTGCACACACGCACACACACACACACACACACACACACACACACACACACACACACACACACACACACACACACACACACACACACACACACACACACACACACACACACACACACACACACACACACACACACACACAGAACAGTCCACAGGGAGAGCATACAAGTGAAAGGATGTTGGTTCGCTGTCCATATATCTAACTGTATTTCCCATAGGAAGTCAAGCCCAAACGCAGATTGAATATAGCATGAAGGAAAACAAGAAGGCTCTTTCAATTCTCTTTGCTCCAGCCCAAACAAGGAGCCTTCTTTTGAAGTGTTTTCACGTAGGCTTGCTTAGATTTATGTGTCTGACATTGGGTGTTGAAATGAATGAAACGCTTTTGTTCATTTATTTTTCAGTGTTTCATTTCATGTTTCAACAGCACTGCACTTATTTTAACCTCCAGTAAGTTCCTCCTTTTAAGTACTAAAAATATATTTTTTCCACCTTTGCCAAACTCCTCTCATATCCCGACATGGGAGGCTCAGGCAATTCCATTTGAACCCAATTCATCAAATTCCCGGGATATCTCGAAATTGACCTCGCCTCTGAATGAGAATAATTGATGTGGCTACGTGAAGAGGAGCATTTTTCTATTATCGAGTTATTGTTGATGCATGCAGAAGCGATTCATCTTTAGATTGAATGGAACATATCACTGTAGTATGCAGGGCCATGAATGTTTCAGTTTATACATAATTAAAAACATGTTTTCCCTGGGATTCGGTTCTTTCTCTCAAAGTCACGTGGACGCCACAGTAATCCTGCATAGCATTTCAACTAAATTTGCATAGCTTTTGCTTTAGACCGTGACATCTTGACCTAACTGTAACAAGATCAAAGTACACATGAACAAACTCAACCCTTGCTCTTTATTTCTGCTCATGTTGGTTTCGGTTTTGAAGAGTTCAGTACATCAAGGATATCTCCCTGCAGGGACCGTCTGATAGAGGCTGTTCACTTAAAAAAAATAATATCATAAAAGCTTTGTCGTAGATGATAACAGATTACAAATGGGCTTTCATGAGCTAGGCACAGGCACTCTGTCAAGACTTCGCACGTCATCATGTAACCGAGCCTTAAACAATAAGTGTTATGCTTTTCACAATAAAGTGATGTTCACAATGGGTGTGTGTGTGTTCGGTGTGGATGAACAATGGTGGCTCCTGTCTGGTCCAGAGCTGAAACAGCTCTCTTTGCCATGCCCACGGGGCTATCATCATAGCATAGCTCCTATAAGATATCATTCGATCCACCTTGGTTTGAGACACTCCACTAGTATTGCCTGGCCTCGGTCCTGTCGCTGTGTACCTCATATAGCCAGCCTTAACCCACTCCTCCCCTGGTAGACGTCTGAAGAGCTGCTGCAGCACTTTCCCCAGTTCCCCTGAATCCCAAACCCCCCCCCACCGGTGTACCAAGCACCGGCTGGTATGAGCTCCTCCCAGCCTCCTGTCACCCTGGTTCCCTTCTTTTCCCACGGTGCTTTGCTGCCAATGTGCTGACAGAGTGCTGGTGATGATGTGGAACTTGGTGGGATGAAGAAGGACGAGAAAAAAATAAACTAGGACTTAGAGATTGTTTGTTTAGCCATGATGCACTTTCCTTTTTTTACCAGAGCGGATTGGTACACCCCCCCCCCCCCCCCCCCCCCCCAGCCCCGCAAAGATCCGACAGCGTCCCCCCCTGCATGTGACAGAGATCAGGAAGCCCGGTCTGCTCTGACTGGTCCTGACTCACAATAGATTTCCCCGCCGCCACCAAATCCTGTTGCTCCAAAACCACCCAGCAGACTGGGGATCACATGGTGCCGCTCCCGTTGTGAGAAGCACAGTCTCTCTCTCTCTCTCTCTTTCTCTCTCTCTCTCTCTCTCTCTCTCTCTCTCTCTCTCTCTCTCTCTCTCTCTCTCTCTCTCTCTCTCTCTCTCTCTCTCTCTATGTCCTTTACCTGTCACAGGCTTGGTTTAAATAGCTGTGGGGATTGATAGTTGTTCTAAAGCAGCTAACCGTCACGGCCTGCAGGGAAAGCACAGATGTTGTCGTTGGGTGGGTGTTCCTTCCTCCGTTGATAGAGACCCTGCCAAGTGAGAGACCCTGCCACTTTAAATGTTGTGGCTTCTCTCTTCCTGCTTGTTACTTGTTCTTGGAGAGCATCGGCGGCATGTTCTGCCAAGGGGTCTGGTTTTGATTTATTTTGCTAGTTCCATGTAAGAAAAAGCTAAAAAAAAACGATGATGGGCAGTAAGGAAGCCAGAAAATGAGCAAGAAGTCATAAATACCCAGACTATCTTAACCTAACCATCTGACAAAGGCCTCAATTTGTCTGCTCTGTCTAATGCTGACACCGCCTGCCAGTGGAATCCACAGAATGATGTAGCCATGAATCAACAGAGGCAGCAGCACCAGTGCATTATAGATGTTGATTTACGCGTCAGAGCGTGCTAAGCTTCTCTGACACTTATGGTGTATCGCCGGACTGTGTGTCGCATTTCATACAACATCGCCCATTACAGCGCTCATACACAATGACGGTCACCACAGTGGGAGGTGAGTTTCATGCACAGCATTGTTCAATACAGCACTCTACACGACGGTACCCAGCCTTGGTCATGCGATGGTCTGATGGACAAGGTCCCTGAAGCGGCCCGGCCAAAATGGCAGGTTATATAAGGTTTGGTCTGAATCAACCTCACATCTGGCTGCGTATTGTAAGATGTATTCCTATTATGGAGTGCTTCTGTTTCAGTGTGATATTACAATTGTCTACGACGGATGAGGGTAGCATGCCCCCTTCAGTGAGAGTATTTGTTACACAGGCCCATATTATAATTAACTGATAACCGATTCAATTTTACATAGGTTGTTCTACACGGGTTATTTTGCATCTGCATATTTGGTATTTTTAATAAAGTGTAATCTGCATTTCTATTTAATGTGATGGAATGTGGCACGGCCTTCCAACACGTTTTCAGGGTTGGGGAGAGGGGGCGTGTTATCCCCATGGCTACAACCCACTCCAACTGTGTGATTATTTTCAAGCTAGGTACCTTTTGTGTTCTATTGAAAGACGCTGTGCATGAAATCGAGACCTTCATTTTGTATGAGCGTTATAATGAGCGATGTTATATGAAATGCGTCCCCAACACCCTGGCGTTACACTACAAGTTTCCGCGAAGCTTAACACTCTCTCTGACACGGGCATCAACATTTACCACTGCCCAGACAGAGCTCCACACGTCCAAACACACCTCGCCGTCTGTGACCCTTGCCACGGCGTCGAAGTGTCTCGGGAAAAGATCTAAGACTTCACGAAAATACCTTGAGTTTAGCAGATTAGAACATTCACACACTTTTTGGCGAAAAAAACATAGCACTCAACACCTGTTGCCTTTGACAGAATTGCCTACATTACTATGGTGAAGGTCATGTAAGACCTATTACCATGTTGACAACAACACAAGCGATTGTGGGATCACAGACTCTTTAATATCAAGTACATTACGGTATGTACAGGCTTAATCTGAGATGATCCACTCCAATGGTGATACTTCGGTTGTGGTGGTTGGTTGAACTCATATAGAAGCTTCAGACGGAAGCCAATGTTCTTTACAAATGTATTTTAGACAGTGTGTGTGTGTGTGCCACACTTTGATATAGATCTGAACCAATCTCAACCAGCAACCACCCAGAGGTGGAAATGTTTCCCATCAATATATGATGAGGCCTTGTTGCTCTGCATTAGTAACGGGTTATTCATTCAATTAATATTCATCTTCTAACACTGTAAGTACTTGCGTGTACATTCCCTAATATCTCAACTCCTGTATGTCGTGTGTCGGTTCGAGGCTCGCAGAGCAGGGGGATGCCGAGAAGGCGGTTGGGAATTGATACTGTGGACTGGAAACGCCGGCTCGGACGTTGACCCCTCGGTGACCTCTGGGGTCAGGGTCTGCCGGTCTTCAACGTTGGCTGAGGGTGGGAGCCAGAAGCAGAGGGGTTGGGAGGTCATGGGGGGGTTGAGCCCTCCGCTGACCCAGTTTGCCATCACGGCCCAGCTCATGCGTTAGCTACACAAGTAATGCATGGATGGATGATGAATCAGGATTAGAGACAAATTACTTTAATTCCGCCCAAGGATGTGAAGAGTGCACGACTTCCCCCCCTTGGAAAGCCCTCAATGGAAGGGTCGTGTCTGATGTCGCTGCTTCTTTGTCGTCTTCCGTCGTCAATAAGATCAGGAGAACAGGTTTAATGAATTATAAATGGGTGCGAAAATTTGACGCACCAAAGCGAGAGCCGTTTTTGAGTATGCACTCATTAAAACGTCATGTCTGGCCAGCTTCTGCCGGCTTGATTGAATAACCCTGACGCTGACCTCACCCGTTCACCGACACTAAGCTAAGCTCAGCCCTACACACATGCTCTGCTAATGTATGCCGCAGCCTAATGCACGATGTGGTGGGATTTATGTAAATGTAGGCTTATTTTCCATCCGAAGGGCTGGAATGTGGGTCATCTTGGTGAAGATAACGCATGGCTATCTTCCTCATTGGGAGGTCAATTAGGATTCAAAAGGAAATACCTCTCTGTCATTAAGACGGTAGCCTATTTTAGGCTGTTGCGCTGGGCAAACAGTTTGTGTTGTAAACTCTTCACCGCTTATTAAGGCCACTACGTGAAGCTTCAAAGGGTTCAAAAGGTGGAATGCAATGGCTACAAAAGAAAAAGGAGCTCCATGTGAAGACTAGCTACTAGTGTACATGTCAGCGCTACAACAAATCTCACATGTTTTTTGTTCTGCGGTTGTGTCATGACTCAAATGTGTTTCTTGAAGGTTTCTACAGAACCTTGGCTTACGGGTACGAGTGGCTGAGAGACTGAATGTAACCCCTTAGTGGAGTTTGAAGGAAGGATTCATTGCTGACACATGGGTTTTTACCTCGGGCCCTCTGGTTTGTGATCTTGTGTTTGCTGCAAAGTGCACTAGGTGGTCAGTAGTGCAAACACCACCGGACAGAGTCTATGTGTGCAAAAGAGAGCGAACCACTCCCTTGGTCTACCGTGTCAATCATTAAACACTGTTACTGCCTAAGGCCTCAAGTTCACATATTAGCCTGTGGGGTTTCCGTAGTGAAGACGTTTCAGGAAATGTGTCCTCAAAGACGAATCCTGTCCAGGGCTCCCGTTCCCACTGGGAATCATCAGGTCCCATATGAGGAATCCAGGGAGGAAAGGGCCGTGAAAGTTGCCTACCCTCCCCACACGTTTTGTCTATCTGTCCGTCACTGGGCTTCACAATGGAAAGAATGGACGCTGGTCAGTCATTAACCTGCTGGACACAAAGTCCAGACACCAGTCCTGACCCGTGGGGGTTAACTCACCCTGTGTGCCCCTTGGCGGCCCCGAACAAAAGAGCTGACCTCTCTCATCGCAGCCCACTGCCAATAGGAGATAAGAGGGGATTTGGCCTGGGTTAGTCGGCGTGCATACCTCTTCCCTACTGTAGCGAGAGAAGAATGGGCTCGGACGAGGAGTCAGCCTGCACTGGGTGTAGGAGTGCCAGCTCCCTGAGCGATAGACTGGGAGTACCGCTCTTCTTTGGCTGTGCTCTTATCATACAAAACATGAGAACAGAGGGGTGGTTGTGTTGGCAGCTTTTATAACATCATAGCCTTATTTTATAATCTTCCTGTTCCTTTGATAGGACGTGATGGACATTGACTGTGCATAGACACTTCACCCACTTTATTGGACATTTCCGCTTGTTAACTAGTTTATAGTCACACTTTATACAACTTACTCTTGCTACTCTTTAAATTTATGTGTACAAAATGACCATTTGTTTTACTACTCTTTTAATATTTTTTATAAGAATAAAATACTGACTATAAGAGGAAAGTCCTTAGAGTCAGCAACATATCATTCCCTCGCAGTGTCCTTCAATGTCTCATCCATGCCAGGGACATAACAGTTATCGGATGAGTTGCTTTTGGAGCGTAAAAGTACACTGAACTGTTTCAGATGGGAGTTGATTGTAATTAGCAAAGCAAATGGAGCAGAGCCATGACGGATGTGTGTGTGTGTGTGTGTGTGTGTGTGTGTGTGTGTGTGTGTGTGTGTGTGTGTGTGTGTGTGTGTGTGTGTGTGTGTGTGTGTGTGTGTGTGTGTGTGTGTGTGTGTGTGTGTGTGCGCGTGCGTGTGTTTGTGTTTGTGTGTTGCTGTAACAGCGAGTATCCTTCACTAAACTCCATCAGAGTCCTCCACCCTTCGTCAGTGTCACAGAGCACGGGATCATCCAATGTAACACAGCATAAAGACATTATAATACATAGTAATGAGTGTATATAAGCTTGCCTGAGTCGCCATACACTGTTTCCAGGACAATAGCTTGAGGAATGCACTGCACACTGAATGCGCACTGGTATTGTTTCCCTGCGTTACTTTGTACATTTTTTTCCATGTTCACTTCGTTTTTACAACCCTGCACAAGTGTTCCTCCTTGTGTGCACTCGCTCATTGTCCTTAAAATGCTGACAAAACACGCTGGCTGCAGGATGTGAGTGCAGCCTGTTTTCCCAGGGTCCATAAATCAGATTACAATGGGAGTTTCTCACCATCATCACCCAGCGAGCAGAAATCAATCACTGAACCATAATTAGAAATTACTTGCTTGGATCTATATCTATATTTATCCAAGCTAGTTCTTCTATTTGTAATCTTATTGAAGATTTTCTTCCCCAAATGATGAGAATGGTGCATCGGGTCTCATGCCACTGTGGCTATTAGTGCCGCCATAGCTTTAAAGTTAATTGTGTGTTTGGATAAAAGCGATTCTGGACTCAAGAGTGACGAGGGAGTGAGTGGCTTGCTGCACCCTTCTGGGCACGGGATTGGGCTGAAATGCCCAGCATTTAGCCGTGCACCGTGTTTAAGACAAAACCGGCTCGGCCAAGCGCGGCTAATGTTCAGCCTAAGTGGTAGATTCCATCTGGGTGGTTGTTGTTCTCTTCCCCTGCCCCTCTCTATCATTTGAAATAGCCTTCCTTTCATGTGGTTTCTAAAGCCTGTCGACCAGGGATAATGATCTAGACTGACAGTGGCCTGATTCTCCTTTCCTCCTGCCTTTTGCAATCGCACCGAACGTCAATGTTGAGTAGATCAACTCCCGCCCCTCCTGCTCCTCCCCTCTCCTTCCACCGCGGCTTAACTCCAGACAGCAACGGCCGTCTGGGGCTGATGTTGCCGTGGTACCCGCGCCGGAGGGGACTCGCCGCGTGACATTGAATGAATAGCCTATACGTGGGGACTTTTTATTCCGCAAAGAAGAGGGTCGTTGATGCGAAGGGGAGATTACGTAACGCACCGAGCCATGCCTAACAAATTCCTAGACGTCTCTGTAAAGACCCTGCCGACCAGTTTTACGATAATAACCCACGGCGACCCTGCGTGTTTAGCTAGCAGCCACCTTCCAGCTGGGTGTGTTTACAGAGACCGTAAAGCTGAATGGAATATAAACAGCTCTTTATAAGCGACATGTGTCTTTTGTATCGAGCTGGGCTTCAGCCAAGGTGGTTAAAAATGGTTTGCTAGGGCCAATGTCAGGTGCAGGGTCTTCTAGAGGCTGTAATTCTAACTGCTTACAGATATTATTCAGTTGATTTTTGAATCCCTGAATTCACATCTCAGCTGCCTGAACACTTCAAGTCGAGTGTGACAGTTTTTTTTCCAACGTATAATTTCTCAAGATTTTATCTCGACTACAAAGTACACAGTGCAATCTGTCGTCGGATCTCAGGCAAATGAACATCAGCCATTCCCCTTTTTGATATGTTTTCGGATAACCACTCGCATTCTCATTAGGGTCTCCCACCAAGATGTCCCCCACGTAGGCGTTGACCTTTTGACCTTTTTCAGCGAGCCGGAGAGAGAAAGGGACCATAGGTTAATTGTTTCCTGTCATTTCGTTTAATCATCCGCACTGAACGGCGTTCTGATAGCGCAGCCCCTGAGGGGAGCCCCTTCCCTGTTTCAAACGGCATCTATTCCATAGTTTGTCTGTGTGGACTGTCAGTGTACGGTTGGCAGTAGACCTCATCACTTCAATCCTGTCTTGTTATGTCACTGCCGTGCAACCACAACCACAAAAACATCAGCAACCACAACAAATAGCCTGGCTCATCCTAGCCGGAAGGGGTATGTTTTAATGGCTATCTGGTTCAGATCAGGGTTGTGGTATGTCCAAGGTCAAAAGGGAAACATCTTCTGGTTCGGTACTTGACATTTCTGATGGTGATATGCTGTGAGATCCATATTGCGTCACTCATAAAAATGAAAAAGCAATGGAATGTTTTCCAACAGTTTAACCAAACGATTTGACCATATTTCAATGTGATAGCAAAATCCAGACAAGCAGCTGATTCGAACTAGAGGTCACATCTGTGTGCCTGGACGCGATGTTTTGTTTGCTATCTAGTAATGTGTCCAAGAACCAAACACATATTTATTTGCACGTGGTTTGTTAATGGTGGTAAACGTTCGCCTACTGTGAATTCCTTTAGCCCAGCAACAGGCACCTGGTGGGATACTTCAAGACACGCTGTCGTTTTGACATTCCTCACAGATAACAATGAAGAACCGAGTAGGAAATCTGTGTTGTGTTTGGTTTGCGGTTGTCAAATGGGCCTGTTCTAGCCCTACGTTATAAGACTCTTTTTCTTGCTGCTCATCCGTTTTTTTTACTCTGCGTGTGTGTGAGAAGTGGAAATGTGTTAAACAGCTCTGTGGGTTCGCCTTTATGTCTCGGTGACTTTAATACATATTGATGTGTTGCAGGAGTCCTCCGGGGAATTCACCAGAAGTCCCTTTGAAGAAAACCTCCATTGTGCGCTGGAGCCGTGACTCCCTCTCTGGCTCCTGCTAGATCCATCTTTTTATGTCGTTCTCCCTCGGTCTCCCCTCCCCCCTCCCTCATAGAGCGTCTCATCAGATCGGTGGCCTGGATGGGTTTGAAAGGTCAAAGGTCTCCTGAATGTGGGGGCCCCCCCGTCACGTCGGATGAGTGCACTTGGCTCCTGCGGGATGGTGTGGCATGAATTCATACGCACTCGGTTCCCTGGGCCCTTTCCCCCGCATTTGGCATTCAGATATGGGGTGTTGGTGGAGCTGGTGGAGGTGGAGGTGGTGGTGGTGGTGGTGGGGGTGATGGTGATGGAAGTCCTGGGGGCCCTGTGGAGGGAAGCAATTGAGGACATCGAATTGCTTCCCTCGGGGGGGGGGGGGGGGGGGGGGGGGCAGATGCTGAGGCCCAAAAAATGAGCAGGAAAAAGTGGAGACTGTCAAAGCCTTCCTGTCCGTTCCATGAGAGCTCGCTGCGTGAGCGTGTCGGGGCGGGCAGGGGGAGGGAGGCGGGGGGCATGGTGGGGCCACTGGTTCCCTTGACTGGAGGTAGAGGACGAATAATCTGCCCTGACAAGTTAACCGGAGGATGGGCATGGATGCTTTCCCCCCCTGATCAGCCTGGATGGAGGTGAGATGACGGGGGCAATGAGGAGCGGTCACCATGAATAAGTACACTTTGGACTACAGGTGTAGAGAACCAGGCCATTGTCTCTCTCTCTCTCTCTCTCTCTCTCTCTCTCTCTCTCTCTCTCTCTCTCTCTCTCTCTCTCTCTCTCTCTCTACATCTCTACACCCCCCCCCCCCCTCTCTCTCTCTCCCTCTCTCTCTCTCTCTCTCTCTCTCTCTCTCTCTCTCTCTACATCTCTACACCCCCCCCCCCCCTCTCTCTCTCTCCCTCTCTCTCTCTCTCTCTCTCTCTCTCTCTCTCTCTCTCTCTCTCTACACCCCCCCCCCCCCTCTCTCTCTCTCTCTCTCACCCCCTCCCTCTCCCAGTTGTTGGCCCGCCACCAGTCAGTCTCTCTCTTCCAGCGTCCCAGCACACGCTGGTATGTTATTCTGTGTCTGCCATGCCACGCCAGCTGCAGCTGTTGTGTCTCCCTGCTAACGACACTGCTCTCTCGCTCTGCAATTAGAACTGCCCATTGGCGAATAGCGCACATTGCTGCGTCCCGAAATTGCGCTTGGATGCCTTTTGTTTCGCCGCGTCTATTTTCTTTAGCGAGTAAATAGAAACCGACGGAATGGCGTTGTGAATGAACGCGTCTGACAGATTTATTTTCTGTACCCGCTGTTCCGCGTGTTTCACCGCTCCGCCGGTTAAAGGAAAACCAAGGAAGGGAGGTGGGGGGGGGGGGAGGTGGGAGGAAGAGCGATGGTTAAAAAAACAACACTAGTGGATCAAGCCTTATTGATGGGGTGGTTTTTTCTCACGCATGACTTGCCCAGAACGTTGGCTCTCCCCCCCCCCCCAGTCAAGTGGCTCATTGTGAACCTGAACCAAAGAAATGCAAATATCCACAACAGATGTACTGCTCCGTTTTTCTCTAGTTTGCTCCATGGAATGAATTCCTAAACTTTGGTACAAGACGGGCCTTGGCCATTCTGGGCTCAGGACTCAAGTGTTAACAAGGGGGAAAGCTTGTCACCCGGGCACACGTGACGGCGGACTGGCTCGCTGGGCCCTTCTCCATAAAGCCAGATACTGGCCCGAGATAAATGGCCGCCTTTGTGTGTTCCCGCCAAAGGGAGAATTAGACAATGAAGGACACACACAGCGCAAGGTCCTCCTCTCTCTCCGCCCCCCCCCCCCCCCCCTCCATGAATACGGCTAGAAGAGGCATTTCTGCTTACTCATTCACTCTCGTCTGGCCTCTACTTCACTTTCCTCTCTCTCTCTCTCTCTCTCTCTCTCTCTCTCTCTCTCTCTCTCTCTCTCTCTCGTTCTCTCTCTGATTTGCACCCCCTCAGTCTTCCTCTCTCCTCCGTGAGAACTAACTTTACTCGCGTAATGTTTCCATAAACGGGATGAGGGAATGGAAACAACTCAGTCCATTTCCCATGCTCTCTTTCGTTCTCGCTCACACTCTCGCTCTCTGCTCACTTTGCTCTCCCTAGCGCTCTCTCTCACTCTCTCTCCATCACTCTGCTCTCGCTCTCTCTCTCTCTCTCAATCTCTCTCTCTCTCTCTCAATCTCTCTCTCTCTCTCTCTCTCTCTCTCTCTCTCTCTCTCTCTCTCTCCCTCCCTGATTCTCCCTCAGATTCTGTCTCTCTCTCTCTCTCTCTCTCTCTCTCTCTCTCTCTCTCTCTCTCTCTCTCTCTCTCTCTCTCTCTCTCTCTCTCTCTCCCTCTCTCTCCCCTATGCACACTAGTACTCTCTTTAAAGGCCGTTGTGGACAGTGCTCAGGCACACCTCTTTAATGATGCACACACAGCTTTATTCAGCTCTGGCCAAGAGCTACAACATCGGAGGCATCCGCTGAAGCTGTGCTACTGGCTCGCTGGGGCTGCGTTGAGGTTTATTTAAGTGTCCTTGGACAAAGCAAGCACATAGTCCGACACTGCACTCAGGGTAATGAATACCCATACCCTACCTTCATCCATAACCTCCCTTTCCAACATTTCTTTGGCAAAAGGCATTCTTGGGCTGCTGCCTTTGTCTCCTTTCCATTTTTCTCTGCTCCTGAATTGTTGAGTTAGGTGTGTCATTGTGTAACCGTCTGCGGGCAGCTGTCTCTTGGTTTTGCATGTACTCTGCATGTCGGTTGGTTTGTGTGCCACTGCCTACATCTGCCGGATCCGCTGCCGTGATTGGCCGGCTTCTCATGTGGGTTGGTGCCCTGGAAACGGATGTTTCTGATGCCACTCGCAGGCTACGGCTCTGAGAGTGACTGCGTCCGGAGGGGGAGATATGCCAGCTGGGAAACCAGAACAGTGGAGTCCTGCTGAATATTTCAGAGGCTATTTTCCTCTGAGCTCTAAAAACACAGGCCCTTGGGATGAGGAGGGTGTTTTTTTCACTGAGTCGGCCGATCCCGTTAGAGTTCCTCATTAATTACAGGAGGAAGTTGTTTAGTGGGACACGTCCTCCAGATGGCCACTGTCTCCCCCTTTTATAAAGGTTCACTTTGGGTGGTGTTGTTGTTTTTCCTGCCCTAGGGAAAAGAAAACGTCAGCCTGGCTCAACGCCATCACACAGGCTCCGTTGAGGTCTCTGAGGAAGTTATTAACTCATGATTCTACTATCATCTACTTTGCCAGAGCAGTCTTATCTATTTTACATCATGTACACGTACAGACTTTTACATCATGTACACGTACAGACATTTAGATCACACTAAATAACGGAATCTGCCTGCGCCCTTCGTTATCGTCCGAAGAAATCCTCGTTCATTAACTTCTAACGAAGTGCTCGGAAAACAAAATCAAAATCTAATCCAGGCTTCTAAATTTAATCAACAATAATTGTCCGTTGGGGTCTGCTGCATTGGTACAGAACACTGTTGCCTTTTGCCTTTTCAGTATCATACCGAACACGCTAGCATTCCCCTTCAGCCAACCGACGGTCCCATGCCTCCCTGAGCCCGGCCACTCCCAGCCGGTTCTACTCCCTGTTTGCTGACTCTCAGCCTGCCATGCTTACTGCCAGCCGCTGGCGCCCGTCCACGGGCACATAAAGGCACAGGCCGCGCTGCTGTGTGTGTGCCGTTGCTAAGTTAGCTCGGTTTCCAATGTCGAGTCTGCCTTGTGCCTCCCGACTGCCCGCTACCCCGCGCACCACATCCATGGAGCTGCTCTCCGCTCTCTCTTTGAACTGGCGCGCGGCACGGCCCAGCCTGCCAACACCCAAATGAAGAGCAACGCTCCGGCCTGGCCACTGATGATTATTATCCACATATTTATTTTAGAGCCTCTGATGGCTGCCCAATCGGAAGAGCTCTCGGTCGGACTGGTGCGTGTGACGGACGTCATTGGCTGAGAGGACTGCGCTGAGGGTGTGGTGTTTGCCAACCCCTCTCTGAGGCGGGTTCTGTGTCTAGCCTGGGATTTGTTTGTAGCATAATCACGGGCTTTACCCCGATAGATATCCATGCGAAACATGGAGAGGGTGCCGCAGAAATGATGGCACCCTTACACACGATAGAGGCGTCGCGGTGTGATGATATATTCAACAGGTGGTTCCAGTAAATAAAAAAGGGGATGTCCATAACAGAGAAGAATAACTTGTCTTGTAGCTATACTGCAGTTTATAGCTGTAGGTTTTTATAAATGTATGATACATCCAAGAGTCTGGGACACATCTGACCCAGTCTACCCAGATTGACACTCATCCAGCCCCGGTTCTATTCTCTGATCCCCCCCCCCCCCCCCCCCCTCCTCCTCGCCCTCAACTTTCTGCCTTTGTTCCAAAAAGGGCGGGCTGCCGTCACTCACAGCTGTCATAATGGGAGCATCGTTGCCCGGCAACAGTCTACAGGGATGAGCGGGCACTGTTTACTCCCCGTACTCTTCCCCCACCCTCCCACCCTCATCACCCGCCTCTCCTCTTCCGCCCGTCTCGTCCCCCCGCTCTCCCCATCTCCCCAATCACCATCTCCATCTCAATCTCCATCTCCCCGAGCCCAAGGAGAGGGAGGCGGCGGTGGCATGGGCGGACGTTGAACCAGCCTCCAGGTCTCATGCTGAAGGCTGAACGGCCGTGCATAGGCAACCGAGAAGCGG
>NC_082396.1:5364132-5405094 GCF_031168955.1 Gadus macrocephalus | reverse complement strand
TCTTTGTGTTTCTTTGTACGTCTTTGTGGGGGGGTCTTTATTGGGGTGTGTGTGTGTGTTTGTGTGTGTGTGTGGGGGGGTCTTTATTGGGGGTATTCTGTGTGTTTGTTTGTGTGTGCTTGAGTGGGGGTCTTTATTTGTGTGTGTGTGTGTATGTGTTGGGGAGTGTGTCGGCCTGCGTGTGTGTGTTGGGGTGTGTGTTGTTTGTACCACTGTGTTGGGGTGTGTGTGTGTGTGTGTGTGTGTGTGTGTGTGTGTGTGTGTGTGTGTGTGTGTGTGTGTGTGTGTGTGTGTGTGTGTGAGTGTGTGTGTTGGTCTCTGGCAGCGACTGAAGGTTTCTGCGTTCCTTCGCGTTTCAAAGGTAAACTATGCGTTTTATGTGTGCCTCTCTACTCTAACTCTTTCTTCCCTTTGCTAACTTCTTCTTCTTCTTCTTCTTCCTCTTCCTCTTCCTCTTCTTCTCCTTCGCCGTGCCGCTCCTGTGAATGGGACCGCAGTCCATGTTTGGCCATGTTACTCTACCATGTTACTCTACCATGTTACTCTACCATGTTACTCTACCATGTTACTCTACCATGTTACTCTACCATGTTACTCTACCATGTTACGCAAAACAAAGGAAGTGCATGCAAACAGCCCGTGAAATAAGAACATAAGCACGGATAGAACGTGCAAGAAGGGAGAGGAGGAGGGAGGGTTCTGGATGTAGCAGGATGTTCTGTAGCTATTACAAATGGCAGGCTTTCGCTCCAGTGTTTCTGTGTGTGTGTGTGTGTGTGTGTGTCTGTGTGTGTGTGTGTGTGTGTGTGTGTGTGTGTGTGTGTGTGTGTGTGTGTGTGTGTGTGTGTGTGTGTGTGTGTGTGTGTGTGTGTGTGTGTGTATGTGTGTGTTTGTGTGTGTGCGTCCGTTTCCATTTCCCTTTCTCGCTGTCCCTGTAGTGCTAATGTGGCGATGTGGACTCTGACTGACCTCTGAGTAACTCAACAAGCAGGACGCATCAACACTTTCTCCTAGAACACTTGGCTATTAGAGAGGAGAGGCAGGAGTCTCCTCACAGGCACCCTTATCTCTCTCCCTCTCTATCTCTCTCTGTCTCGCTAGCTCCCGCTCTGTACTTTACGGTCTTTCTCGCCCTCTTTCTCACACCCTTGCTACTTTACTCTCTATCTCTTGCTCTCTCAGTCTCTCTCACCCTCTCTTCCTACTTAACACTCCCTCTTGCTCACTATCTGCTGCTCTCTCTCTCTCTCTCTCTCTCTCTCTCTCTCTCTCTCTCTCTCTCTCTCTCTCTCTCTCTCTCTCTCTCTCTCTCTCTCTCTCCTTCCCTTAGAGTGTGTGTGGCGCTGACAGGCTGTCAGTGATGCAGCAGGGTAGCATGCTAAGCTGGAGGCTGCTGGAAATGGAAGTGTTTGGCTGGGAGCGGGGTGGGGGGGGGGGGGGGGTGCGGTGGGTGCGGGGGGGGTGGTGTGGGGGGGTGTAGGCTGATGGTAATGGGTGATGTTTACTCTTGGAGGCCTGCTGGGCCACATCAACCCAGGGCCCGTCCTATGCCTCTTCTGCTACTGCTGCTGCTGCTGCTGCCGTCTCCCGTCCACCATCCACCCCCCCGCTGCCTCCCGCCGTCCCCCCACCACCACCTCCTCCACCCAAGAGGAGGGGAGAGGGGACGGCCTGGCCCGGCCCGGTCCGGGGGCCAGATGGTCCCGCTTGGAGGAGGGCCACGGCACGGCTCAGTCTGTCAGTGGGGCTCCGCGGGACCGGCCAGAAACAAACATGATCTCCTTCTGTCGGGAACACACAAAAGCATCGCTTTGCTATGCATGGAGGATCGGCGTTGTTGTCGTGGGTGTCGACACCGCGCCGTCACATTAACGTTGGTTTTGTGTATATTTATGAATATTCGTATTTATTGAAAACGGGTCGCTCGTCGGATGAGTGTCGTAACACGCGGGGAGATTTGTTTCGTGACGCAAGACGACGCAGCGCACACGAGCCGAACGGTTGAATCACCTGGACAGTTTCTCCTTCTTGTCGTCTTGGGGCCGTTTGATGGTGTTGAATACGTTTTCATGAATGACGCCAGCGATCGCTCAGTGTTGCCATGTGTGTGTGTGTGTGTGCCTGTGTGTGTGTGTGTGAGAGGGAACAGAGCGCAGAAGGGGAAGGCCGTCAGCCCTGGGTACTGTTTGTCTATTTTCATTCTAAAATCACCCTGAAACACTTAGAGGACAATGGCATCGCGCCGCCTGGCAGGAGCTGGGCCCGGGGCCAGCTGGCAGGGGCCACCAGCAGGAGCATGCTTCTCTGCTTTAAGGAGCTGGAGGCCTTCCCCATGCACCCAGCCACACCACGGGGCTGGAGGCAGAGGAAGGAGAGCTCTTTACTTTATATGGTGCTCCAACACGAGCAGGGTGGAAAATATCCACATATGCTTCGAGTTCAAAACAAACCAGATGCCAACCCGATCGCTTCGCCCCTGTCCGTGCTTACGGGCGTTCGATGGGCTGCGTTCAGCACGATGTGTGTTGTGTTGTGTTGTGTTGTGTTGTGCAATCTTGTTTGGTTGTAAATGGCTCATGGCGTGTTGTTTGGTCTTTTGGTATTGTTGTGAGTTGTATTGTGGTGCAGGATTCAGTGGTGGTTTTTGAGATAATTTCTGAAAGCAAATAACTTTCACAGCATCTTGCTATTATCGTAAGACGCCTATATGGGCCTTTAATAGCAAAGTGTAACGTTCACTTGCCCTTAGTTCACCTCACTACCAAGCTTCTATCAGAGGTAACCATACACTACAATGTCGTTAAAATGCCAACATGTGGGCTTTCGTTAGGTGGTTATGTTAATATTGACATATCGTTCGCTTTTACAGTTCTGTGATCATATAATACGTAATCCAGTGTCATTTTGTGACGGGTAAAGTATCATATCCTGGAATAAGGTCTTGAAATAAACATTACAGCTCTATGATTCACGAGTACCCTTAGATACACTACATTGTCTGCTGAAGAATTGTTAAAGCATCGTCAAACTTCCCTACAGCAGTGTAAGGCTATAGGAGTCCATAGGAAACAAATCTGTGTTTCTTCAAACCACCGCCAGGCTCACTTGTCTGAACAGATCACATAACAAAAGAACATAACATTTAATGTCTGGGCTTTTTTTTTCGGGGAAAAGCTTAAATTTGATGGAACAAAGTAAGAATAGAAGAGAGCTCGACCACAGATGACCTCTGTGCCCTAGTTATTCCTGATCCGCACGTTGCGGCTTGTTCGACCATTTCAATCGGGTGCAATGGACTCAGACGACATCTTTATAAAGGCCCTAGGAAAACAGGATTATCTGTGTTGGCAGCCCGTCCTTGCGAATGCTAGTTAATGATAAGACAAGCCACTAAGAATAACTGCATGTCAGCAAGAACCAAGAAGCCATGACCGGCCCAATGGCTATCTTTTATTTAGTATTACGGGTGGAGCACAACCGCTGACAGCCGGCTCTGACCTTAGCTCCGTGATTTAATTGCGGGATTTGAACCGAGAAAACGCTTTTCAAATCCTTTTTAGACCTCCACCAATCCGAACTAAAACTTTGATGCCTAACATTTCACACTCTTTTGATGATACTTTCCCTGTGTACACGACACAGCTTACAGTTACCATGCACTGATTTGCAATTCTCATTTAGGTGCAAAAGAGGAACTTTTAATTTGAAAGCTTCTCTGCTCTCCACTACCCTCTCAATCTCTCTCTCTCTCTCTCTCTCTCTCTCTCTCTCTCTCTCTCTCTCTCTCTCTCTCTCTCTCTCTCTCTCGCTCTCTCTCTTGTCTCTCTTGTCTCTCTTGTCTCTCTCTCTCTCTCTCTCTCTCTCTCTCTCTCTCTCTCTCTCTCAGCTCTCTCTCTCTCTTGTCTCTCTCTCTCTCTCTCTCTCTCTCTCCTCTCCTCTCTCTCTCTCTCTCCTCTCTCTCTCTCTCTCTCTGGTGTACCTGAGGCTTGTGGCTGACATTAGTGCAGTCTCAGAGTGTACTCACCCCCAAGGCCGGGAAAAAGGCGAGGCAGCTCTGGCGCACTCATTCACTCTGGGTTCCTGACCTCCTTTTCCCATCCAGCATCGCCTTGTTGTCTTTGGTCTTCGCTAAGAGGCCTGAGTGCGATTGAGATGTAAACAATGCCTCGCTAATCACCTCGGCCTCCTCTAGGATCTGCCCTGGCTTGCTCCCATACCCTCTCTCTCTCTCCGACACCCGCTCTCTGTCTTTCTCTTGTCTGTCTCTCTCTCTCTCCCTCTCTTGTCCCTCCGTCTCTCTCTCAGTCTCTCTCGTCTCCCTCTCTCTCTCTCTGTCTCTTCTCTCTCTCTCTCTCTCTCTCTCTCTCTCTCTCTCTCTCTCTCTCTCGCTCTCTCTCTCTCTTTCTCTCTGCCTCCCCCACCTAGGGTTACTGTCTCCTTCTCCCTTCCGTCATCATCTCTGCTGACAAGACAAACGTTCATGCATGGAGTCACACGTCAACCTTTTCAGTGTTTCCGTGTCTCTTTGTCTGCTTGGCTGCTTTGTTTCCCATCGCCAGTCAGTCCTTCCGTTGAGTGAGAGAGAGAGAGAGAGAGAGAGAGAGAGGGAGAGAGAGAGAGAGAGAGCGAGAGGGAGAGAGAGAAAGAGAGTGATATGGGAGAGAGAGAGATATGGGAGAGAGAGCGAGAGAGAGAGAGAGAGAGAGAGAGAGAGAGAGATATGAGAGAGAGAGAGAGAGAGAGAGAGAGAGAGAGAGAAAGAGAGTGATATGGGAGAGAGAGAGAGAGAGAGAGAGAGAGAGAGAGAGAGAGAGAGAGAGAGAGAGAGAGAGGGAGAGAGGGAAAGAGAGAGAGAGTCAATGATCCAATCTACTTTCCATCACGGTATCTATCCATCTCTATCCATCCCTCCCTCCTTCCATCTCATCATCCATCCCACCCACCCACACACAAAAACACACACCCACACACACTCACACACACACACCAATCTCCCTCCGTGTCATTTCCAGGCTCTGTGTTCCCGCCTCCACCGAGGGCGTGACCTTCCATTCTCACCGCCCATTACAGATCTCCCCATCGCTCCCTGCAGGCCGGGCTGGCGGTGCCCCGGTGTGTTTGGGTGGAGGTCTGAAAGAACGCCTTCCTCTCCCCCCATCAGAGCGGCTACGGAGCATCCAGAAGAGAGAGAGCTCGGGCTGGGGCAATTAAAGCCAGGGCTGATGGATGTCGGAGCAGGGGTAATCTTGAGTAGCAGCTGGCAGCGGCGGCGGCGGCGGCGGAGCCTAGACCCGTTGTGGGGTCGGATTGAATGGCTGCTGCAGGAGAGAAAGGTGTAGACGGGGGGGGGGGGGGGGGGGGATTTGTTGGCCTAATTGCTCTGCTGCTTCGTACCTTAACAGGCGTTGAAGGGGCGGTTGTGCACTTGCTTACACACACACACACACACACACACACACACTTGCACTTATGCACACACGCACACCCCTTTCTCAAGTGCCCTTCCTGGGAATACGGGTGTCCTGGGGTCGGCTCCATGCCGGGGTTCCCAGGCCCGGATAATGACCTCATGGACGGGAGTCTCCAATTAATTTCCAGGGTGGCTCGGTTGCACAAAAAGTCTTTCTGTGGAAAGTTTTGGCAGAATCCCAAAGCTGTTTTTCCCTCTGCCCACTCCCACTGTCTTCAGGCCTCTCCTTAGCCTCCCATTCCTCCCCTCAAGGTAGATGCAGGGAGAGCGGGGACACACACACACACACACACACACACCACACACAGGAGTGTGTTTCGTTAGATCGGAGGAGCCGGGCTGGTTGCAGTCCTTAACCATCCCTCCCCTCCTGCTCCCACCACAAGTGTAAGGAATTTACTATCTACTATCTGCTCGAAACCATCGCTCACTCTCTACATCTCTCTCTGTATCTCTCCCTATCTCGACCCTTTCTGTCTCTCCCCTGCTCTGTCTCTCCCTCTCTCTCTCTCTCACTCTCCCTCACTCTCTCCCTTTCTCCCTCTCTGCATCTCTCCCTCTCTCTCTCTTTCTCTTTTTCTGTCTCCCTCCCTCTCTCCTCTCCCTCTCTGTCTCTCTCCCTCCCTCTCAAACACACACACACACACACACACACACACACACACACACACACACACACACACACACACACACACAAACACAAACACACACACTCTCCCATTCCCACCTCAAGGTAGAACAGCTGCGCTCTGAAGGGAGGACAGGATTCAGTGTTCCTGCCCCCGTAGTCACCACTCAAAAGCCTCAAAGTTTTGCCGAAATGAAATTCTCCAACGGAAATTCAAATCAAGGTTAATTTTGAGTTGTTCAGGATGTGACGTGGTGTTGTTGTTTCCTTTCTCTTTGTGTTCATATATAATTGAGGAATCAAATGGGGTGCAGTGATGGATGTATAATGTGCCTTCCGGCTTGTTTCACTTCCACTTGACTCATTTCCTCCATCTTTGTGCGAATGAGCATAACACTGTCTACCACCCCGTTCAAAACCGACCGGGTTACCACAAAGAGATCCTTTTTCTGTCTATCCAGGTGAGGCTAAGCAAGCTACAAATTATTTAAAAGATTTGTATGTTTATTTGCTGCGGCCGGTAAACCCGATCAACAGCCGATCACATGTGTTAGAAATTACACGATGATGGAATCCATGAGCCTGGAAATTATCCTAATGACCCCCCCCCCCCCCCCCCTCTCTGACCTCTGGTCTGGCCTTTCATTCGACCCGTCGCTGGAGGGGGGTCTGAGTGGGCTGTGAACCACTCTTACCCTCTAGAGAGGTTCTGGCCTGTCGGATCCAACGCCACCTACAAAGACCTGCTGGCCCCCGGCCCCTGCAGTTCAATAAGTCCAGGCCCAGAACCTCTAATACAGATCAATTTGCTCCGGCTTTATTAAAGATAATTGGCCCTAATTAGACGTCTCTGTTTGCCCTCAATGTTAAGTATTGCCTGGTCGCTAGGTAATAGGGTACCCCCATGTGTGGGACTCACAACTGAAGGGGCGAAGGGCCAGAGAATGATTATTAATCTAAGAATTTATATTCTTACTAATACTAGTATGATGCACAATCCTTCTTCTGCTTGTGAATCTTTATCTAAAATTAATCAGAGACAGATTAAACCATATTCGGCTCAATTGCACTGCAGAGTGCTTGCTCTGGCTTCCGTTCCCTCTTTAGAAACCCACAACGCCTCATGTCCCCCACGATAACACTTTGTTCAGCTTGAAAAGGGCTTCGCCGCAAATCTGCAGATTTGTCTGGAAGTTCCACCCACTTAGCGCCAACAGAGTGACAGTCAGACTCTCCCAGCAGTACATTCGGTCCAACATCTCTGACCCAGCTGAGAATCTCTGCTCTCGGAGACGATCGGCCTCTCCGCAAAAATACCGATCTTGGCACCGAGGACTGAAGCGTCTTAACGTCTATCAGAGTTTGTTAATAAAGTCACTGCATCTGAGAATTATGATTTCAAAACCTGGCACACCCTCTAAGTGACCCCCCCCTCCCCCCCCCCCTCCCCTCTGCCCACACACACACATACACACACACACACTCCGCTCAAGCTGAGATGAAAGCTGCGCACTGTGACACAGGGGAGATAGATGGACGATCCGTTCCCCTCTCCGTAATTAGGCCTCCGCCTTTACCCCACCCTCTCCTTGCTGCTTCCTCCGCCCCCCCACCCTCCCCCCCCCCGTCCCCCCCCGTCCCTGCGTTTCTGAGGCCTGGCATCTTAAACAGCCATAATGGCCACACATTACTCCAGTAATAAAGGGCTGTTAGCAAAACCGACCGCCTACACTCCATCTGCTGTGTCTCCCCCCCCCCCCCCCCCCCCCCCCCCCAGCCTGAACAACATGATCCACCGAGGGAGGGGGGGAGGGGGGGGGGGGGGGGGGGGGACGAGCAGCCCACCCCCAGCTCCCTCCTGATCAGGCAGGGGGCAGAGGGGATTGTGCTGACTGGGTAGCCCGGGGTGCGCTCTGCTGCTGGGGAGGTAACCAGCGAGAGTGACGGGGTCCAACTGGTGCCATTAATCACTGTCACGGGGGGGAGCAGGCCAGGAGAGGACGATTAGATGTGGGAGGGGGGGTTGGGTGTCTACAGGGGAGTGCCGTGTCTAGTCGTCCGGTCCTGGTGTGCAATAAGGACGGACCTCACCCCTTGGTGACCCTCCACAGCCGAGGAAGGAACGCACACACACACACACACACACACACACACACACACACACACACACACACACAGACACACACACTCAGGTCTAACTGCCGGTCGTGTTATCTTTTGGTAGTTTCTGCCAGGACTATCGGAGCGGGAAGGCTCGGTGGTAAGGCTGGGGGGTTGGACTGGGGGACAGGACGGCAATATGCAGGCTACTGGGGAGGAAATAACCTAAAGACGAGCTTCGTAATATTTAGCCTAGTTGGTAGCTTAAAATGTACTGGACATATCTGTCGTCGATGCTGGGATGACAGATCTGTTGGTTTTGGTTTCAATAATTTTATCAATGAAATCGCATCCTGTAACTGATGTGTACTACAAATAACAAATGTCTACCAGCCCGCACCTCTCTCTTTGTTTACTAGAACGTCCTGCAGGGTGCATGTCTCGTCTTACCGTCTCCACTCCTAAACCCCTCCCACCTTCTCCCCCCTAGCCAGCCAAGCTATGCTAGTTTTCGTTGCACAGCCAGAATGGAGAGAACACTGTTATTGAGTTCTTATTATTCTGAATGTCTCAGGCTTTGCACAATCGTATACATTGCAACTCTAATCCATGGATACATTTCCGCTTTTTAATCTGTAAATGTGAAATGGAGATCTTGAGCGGTGAACTCAGACATAATTGATATAGGTTAAGCAAGCTTTATACGATATAAGATGCTTTACGCCGACCAATCAAAATGAATCTTTAGTCTGTGATCTGCCCTGGTATAAGCGCTCTGTCAAACAGTTGTTTTAGTGTTCTCTGGAAGAGCTTTGCCCATAAGGTGCCACAGTGGTTGAAGTTATCTTTTCAGGTGACCTTTTTCGATGATGTGTTTTGAGGTCTTTTCTATTTCTAGATGAGAAAACACAGGATTCCTCCGTAGCCTGACACTATGCTATCTATTAGTGAAATGCCATGGTCCCACTTCACGGATGTGCCACTGGGAGACCTATTACTTTTCTTTTGAAGACAGTTTTAGTGCTGTGGGAAATTAAATATAGATTCAAAGGTTGGGTTCCTAGTTTCAAATGTTCTTAGTAATGTTGAGTAGGAGTGATGCTTTCAAAGTCAAACGTTTCCAAGATGCAGAGCAGCTTGAAAAGCGAAAGGATGTGCACATAATGTATATACACACAATATGTATTTCAACCATCAACAGCCACCTTTTATATTGTTCCCCATGTAGGTACAGTAAACCCGTGTGTCTCGTTTAACATCACATTGTGTTCACGGTTCGCCAGCCTTAACTGGAAAACAGATTTGCCAAGAGCAATTGTCATCGCCGCATTATGTATTCATGTGACATCAAATTATTCCTCCTGACTCATCAGAGCCTTGTGCAAATGATCCTGTCACTTCAGACAAGCAGCTCAGTGAGAGAGGAACACATCTTCATAACTAGACCCTTGTTTCTCTTAAATACTTTAGCTTAGTCCAGGGAGGAGCGACAAGAGTAATACAGCAGAGTGGACACATTTGAGATCAATGCATTTATTGGTTTATTTCCACCGATTTAGGTCAGTGTTTAGCCCAAGCGCAGTGGTTATATTTCAGCTATTTGGATATTTCACATCAACCCCCATGTGTGTGTTTTGTGTAGTCTGGTACGTCGCTAATCTTGATCTGGCCCACATTCTCATCCCATTCTGTTTCCTCTCTCCGCAGTATACGACATAGAAATGTAAACATGACCCCCAGTTGTCTCAAAACTAGTGTTGAGTCATGTCATAGCCACCCGCGCAAACATGGGTGGCCGGCCCCCTTGGCTCCCTCTGTTATTAAAGACCTAAAACACAGAGCATTAAACCCAGGGACACCATCCCCAACGGTAGGCAAATCAAAACAAAATGGAAGCAGCTCCGTGTGCTTGTTTTTCTGTGACGTGACTGCTCGCCTTGATCGCCCGCGAGGTTATCTGCAGATTGCCTCCCCGGGAGAGACGAGGCAGACGGCCACCCTCCTAGGAACAAGAAAAAGCAATTTAGGTCAATATAGAAAGGTCCCGAGTCCACCGCGCCGAGAACTGCCACGCAGCCGTGGCAATGGGGGAGCAGATCTGTTCGCCAGCAAGGTCATGTTGTATCTTATCAGAGCATCCCGTAAACATGCCCTCAAGCTCTTTATAGAAGAGGCTGAGTGTAGGTTTGCTGTAGGATGTATGGAATTCATTGAGTATATCAAATGGGGATCACATGTTACGATTAACATTTGGTTGTAGGGATAAATGTTGAGGTTATCATGTCATCAACCTCAGAGCAGGTAAACGTTTGTACAGAAACCCAATCCTAGCTTCCGGCCTCGTTTGGTTTTCCGTTGTGTTCAGGTGTAATGTGACACTCTTTCTGGGAGTTCACTGTACTGTAAATCAAGAGGAGTAAAGATGCTATCTCATAATTTCCATAATTTGGCGGCACAAAAGGTGTTCGTGGTTATTTTGCCTTCAGATTCCATCATTTCTCTTAATTAGTTTAACACAGTTGACCACAGTCACCTCTTCATGGCCCACCTTTGCAGATGGCTCATCTAAAGGAACACAGATTATTGGCAAAAATGGAAACAATGTGAATTAGCTGCTTGCATCAAACACTGCGAGTTACCCGAGAGAGTAAGAAGACGCTCCTCAAGGACCACCAAGGATGTCCCCCTCTTTCTCAGTCCACAGCCCAGTGTCTCAAAGGGTGTAGGGGTTGATTGTGAAGGCCTCTGTCATAGGAAGTCAGAGGCTGTAAGAGTCATTCCACCGCTCACTGTGGTGGAATGACTCCTTGTAAAAGCTCTCTTCTCATAAATATACTGTAGTCGTACAAAGTGACTCGCATGAGGAAACAAGATACCGTTCAGCTTGGGAAGGGGACATAGTTATTAGTCTTTTAGCACCTCGATTGCTTTCGGCATTGGCTGTCGTCGGTTGAGTGCACAACAATAAACATGCTGCCTCCTAAATTGATAATACGCCCTAAACATATTCCTTCTGTATAGCGTGTGAGGCGAGACAATACTATAAGCAGTTGGATTAGCTTCTTGCTACATCTAAACAGTTGAGCTGAACATCTGCCTCTCATTGCTGCAACTTGCTCCGTCACCATCTGCTCCACTCTGGTTGGCAGCACCCACAAATACATCCAACACTATCATTATAAACCCATAACATTACATGCTCCAACACTCCATGGCCGTATCCATAGGCATACACCAACCCAAGCCCTATTTAGCCAATGCGCGCTTGAATGACCTTTTGGTATTTCCACAATATCCTCCCATAACCTTTTGATATTCTCCTAAAGGACAGGGAATGAAAAACCGATGCCCGTAATGGATCAATTTTGCCGCTGAACTTATTGCGATCCCGTCGAGGGAACGCATATATAATGTCAAGGCTTCCACCTCTGCCTACATGGTCTATTTTATAAGGCTTGCTTGTTACAGTATCCTAACGTCGTTCCCTATCTTGTTTGTTTTGCAGCTCCAGCATCCCCCGTTGTCCTCCTGAATTAGCCGTGAGCCACACTTCACTGTGAGTCCTCCTGCCGTGGCCCTCGGCGTCCTTAATGCTGCCCGCGACCTCGTCAGTACAGCAGCCTTCTCTGAGCTAAGATGACGGTCGCTTCAGAGACCCTGGGAAGAGGCCCCTCCCCTTTGTGTGTCTGAGGCGCCGCGCATCATGTAATGAAGACGGCCCCCAAGTGTCTGCTGCACTGAGGGTCCGTTGCCGGCGGGATATGAGTTATTTTAGCCCCGTGTCCGACGACATATCCAACCTTGTGGGATTTGTGGGAAGCCCAGAAGACTACGGCCGAGCCATGCAGTCTGAGGAGCTGTTCAGCAGGAAGCTCAAGGCCCTGAACGGGGGCATGGCCCCGGGGTCCTCCGGCGCACAGGGGAAGTCCGACGGGCTCGGCAAGTCCAACGGGAACCCCGCCATGCCTAAGATGGGCGTGAGGGCCCGAGCGACGGAGTGGCCCCCGAAGAAGGAGGGCTGGGACGGGAGGCCTTCCCCCAACTACCAGAGCGTGATCCCGGCCTTCGCCAACGGCCAGCAGGACCAAATCGGTGAGATCCTGGAGGAGGGCGAGCCCATCATCCTGGACCCGGACTACGCCGACGGCAAGTACACTCTGAGCGAGCTCCTCAGCCACTCCCCGCTGCGGGGGCTGCACCCGATCCGCCAGCGCAGCAACAGCGACGTGACCATCAGCGACATCGACTCGGAGGACATCATGGACCAGAACGCCGTCAACCCCAACACGGGCGCCTCGCTGCACCGCGAGTACGGCAGCACGTCCTCCATCGACCGGCAGGGCCTCACCGCCGACGGCTTCTTCAGCATGCTGCGGGGCTACCGGGCGGACCCCGCGGACCACCGCGGCGCAGCCCCCCCGCTGGGCTTCCCCGAGCTGCTGCGCTACGACACCGCCTTCTCCCCCAGCCTCCAGACGGCGGCCCAGATCGCCCGCGGCGAGATCGTGCAGATCTCGGGCTACGACTACATCGACAGCTCGCTGCTGTACAGCCGGGAGCGGGAGAAGTCCTTCATGCGGCGGATGAAGTCGGAGACCTCGGAGACCTCGCTGTTCCGGAAGCTGCGGACGATCAAGAGCGAGAGCGACGCCCAGCGGCTGTCCATGGAGGACGACCGGCGGCCGCTCAGCTTCCAGAAGTGCTTCTCGCACTACGACGTCCAGAGCGTGCTCTTCAACATCAGCGAGGCCGTGGCCAACAGGGCCACCCTCAGCCAGAGGAAGAACACCACGACCGGGGCGTCGGCTGCCTCGGCCGGGGGGGGGTGCGGCCAGGGAGGGGGAGGGGGCGGCGGCGGTGGGGGAGGGTCCGGAGTCCCCATGGTCGGAGCGGCGGGCCCCGAACCGGGATGTAGCGGTGGGAACGCGGGCATGTTCGAGTCTCCCCTGGGCAGCCGGGAGGACTTGAACCCGAAGGAGAACCTGGACACGGACGACGGCGACGGGAAGAGCAACTACCTGGTGCTGAGTTGCACGCACTTTCGCAACGAGATCGGCGGCGAGGGCGAGAGGAGGATCTCTCTGTCCAGGGCGAACAGCACCAACTACACCGGCGGGGGCGAGAGCTGCTCCTTCGAGTCGTCCCTCAGCTCCCACTGCACCAACGCCGGGGTGTCGGTGCTGGAGGTGCCCCGGGAGAACCAGCCCATCCACAGGGAGAAGGTCAAGCGCTACATCATCGAGCACATCGACCTGGGGGCGTACTACTACCACAAGTTCTTCTACGGGAAAGGTAGGTTGATGTCAATCGGGTCTCAATGCCATCCTGAGAGGCCAACACTGTGTAGAGCATTAGTATCATCGCCAAGCCAACCCTCTTTTGTCTCAGACAATGCTAAGGCTGTTCGCACTCATTCTTCCGGTGTTTTTTGACTGTGCTAAAAGTTCAAATAAGTTTGACTTTGTGCACTGGACTCGAAGAAAATGTCCAACAGTGATGAGGAGCCGTTTCGGCAGTAAAGGGATGATCGTTTAATAAGAAATGAAAACAATCATAAGAACATTTTACCGTTTAAACAGTTTAAACAGTTGCGCAGGCAGCCCTGCTCCATAAAGCCTCGCCCAGCTCTCACTATGCGCTGGTGCTTTTCAAACGGGCCCCTAGATAGTGTGACGTCCGGTTTTTTTCTGCTGAGCCTGATACATGAAAAGGGACTCCAGGACAATAGAGTGTCTGTGTTGGGTGTCTGAATATGGGTTTCACTTCCTGAGCTTGACACTGGATTTGCGATATTGTCCTGTCCTCTGGAAAAGCTGGGAATAGTTATGTGAGAGGCATGTGTGTGTGTATGTGCTTGCGTGTGTGTGTGTGTGTGTAATCGGCGTGTGTGTGTGTGCGTATGCGTGTGTGTGTGCATGTGTGTGTGTGTGTGCATGTGTGTGTGTGTGTGCGTGCGTGCGTGCGTGCGTGCGTGTGTGCGTGTGTGTGTGTGTGTGTGTGTGTGTGTGTGTGTGTGTGTGTGTGTGTGTGCTGCAGCTGTTTCCCAGGGGGCACCGTGTCCCCTGAATCCACTGGGTCAGCAGCAGAGCCCGGTCAAAGTCCCGGCGCTCCTCATTAAAGCACCTTGGTGTGTGGAAACACCAGGCCGGCCGCCGGACCATCAGCACATAATGCTGCCCCCCCCCCCCCCCCCCGCTGTCCATAGTCTCTGTCTGCTGCCGCTCTCAGCATATTGGATTACCCGTCCATAACACCCCGCTCCACACACACCCGTACGCACGCACACACACTCGCACACATGCACATGCACACACACACACACACACACACACACACACACACACACACACACACACATACATGCACATGCACACACACACATACACACACACACACACACACACACACACACACACACACACACACACACACACACACACACACACACACACACACATGCACACACACCAAGACCAAAGCAGCTGTTTCACCTTTCACATTATGGGATGGGATGCCTGAACTTCCTGAGCACACTGCCACACATTTAAACATACTGCCGTGTGACTGAGCAGGAAGCCACTTGTGTCTTAATGGCTCCGGTCATGGAGAATGAGCCAATTACAGCGCAGCTCAGCTTGTATTAGGATGCGTTGGTGAGCTCAGTGCATCGGGCAAATTATTTACAGCCCTATTTACATCCCACGGAAGCTAGGCTTGATTTTCCACTTGACACTCTAAGAAAAGCTTTCGGCTACTAAAACAGCCTCTGCCGTTGTCTTTGGTTTCCCCCATCACATATTTAATCACTTCGTCTTCAGCAATGCAGGTCAATTTATAATTGAAACGACTTGCACTGATGTAAACTCTGAGAAGGAGGGGTTCTCTTATGGAAATGTGCAGCAGTGCCCTTTTCCTCTATACTGGTCGCTTCAATGTGTTTTATTGAAGAGGCGGCCTGTCATCGACAAACAAACACAGACACACCCATAAAACACACACACACACACACACACACACACACACACACACACACACACACACACACACACACACACACAACGGACAGTAACTCATCACTTAATGGCAGGCTTTTATTGTCCATGCTAACATTGATCCCATTGTTTGGCTGAACTCTTATCCTACCCTGTCATCATGAATGCTTAGTTATCTAGTTAAACCTCCTGCAAACACACACACACGCACACACACACACACACACACACACACACACACACACACACACACACACACACACACACACACACACACATACACACACACATATAGCAGGACCTCAATGTATTTATTACTCGGCCAATATATAGGTCAATGTATTTAAAATATAGATTTGATTATGTAATTATGTAAAAAAAATAGTCTTGAAAGTGGAGACAGAAAATCTAATCTAAACACAAGGCCAAATCCTATAAATGTCTTTATCAGACTTTAGCCGGTGACCGCAAACATGTAACAGAGCTGTCGATATCATGCCACCCGATATGACACTCAATTAAACACTAAAGCCATCCATTCAGTCCCTAAGGCCAACAGGTGTGTGAAAGTGAAAGAATGCGTTGGCCACAGGCATTCCTCCCACGATCTGCCATCTGCCTCGCAGCCCCGCAGGTGTTATGGTGTCACGGTGGTCCTCAGATTCCCGTGTCCCTTTGTCTCACAGAGTGCTTCTCTACAGACCTGCGTCGCCTGACAAGTCTTGCGGCCCGTACGTAGTTTTGCTCAGATTTCTTCTGGTCGGAGAACATCTATTATTCATCACCCGCACGTCGATTTCATGGTAACTCCGACCGGTGTGTGAACAGGCCAGTTCCTCTGCGGCGGCACTCAGCCACTCTCCTGAGGACATGTCGGAGGTGTTTTGGAAATGGAGGTCCCTTTGAGGCTGCCCTAGGAGGTATGCCTTTGTTTGATGGATGGATCCCTGGTCCTGTGGATCAGGGCCTGTTTACTCAAGATCTGCTGCGTGTGTGCAAATCCAAGGACCCCCTGTCCTCCCTCGCTCACTCCCCTCCCTCCCTCCCTCCCTCCCTCCCTCCCTCCCTCCCTCCCTCCCTCCCTCACTCACTCACTCACTCACTGACTCTCTCACTCCTTCCCTCCCTCCCTCCCTCCCTCCCTCCCTCCCTCCCTCCCTCCCTCGATCCTTCCCTCCCTCCCTCCCTCCTTCCCTCACTCCTTCCCTCCCTCCCTCCCTTCCTCCCTCCTTCCCTCCCTCCCTCCCTCGATCCTTCCCTCCCTCCCTTCCTCCCTCCCTCGATCCTTCCCTCCCTCCTTCCCTTCCTCCCTCCCTCGATCCTTCTCTCCCTCCCTCCCTCCCTCCCTCACTCACTCGATCCTTCCCTCCCTCACTCCTTCCCTCTCTCACTGCCTCCCTCCCTCTCTAACTCCTTTTCTCTCTCCCTCCCTCCCTCCCTCCCTCCCTCCCTCCCTCCCTCCCTCCCTCTCTCACTCCCTCCCTCCCTCACTACCTCCCTCCCTTACTTCCTCTCTATCTCCTTCCCTCCCTCCCTCCTTCACTCATTCCCTCCCTCCCTCCCTCCCTCCCTCCCTCCCTCCCTCCCCCTCCCTCCCTCCCTCCTTCACTCATTCCCTCCCTCCCACCCCCCCTCCCCCTCCCTCGCTTCGACGCCAAAGGCATAGCGTCAACAGACCGTAGACACAATACACATAAACAGACAGAGGCAGGCAGCGTCTCTGTTGACTGTTCGTCTCCTGTTATCATATTGTTTGTCGTTGCACGTTTCGACCGTTTTCTAAAAGATAATTTTGTTCACGCATTCTTTCTTTCATTTATTTCCCCACTTATATATTTACTAGGAGATGTTTCGTGATGGGATGTAAAATATATGCATTTATTATCATGCCAAGTACATTGTTTGGGTTGTACTTACTACATATTAATGACTGCAATACTAATGTCAAACTGAGAAATTAGATTTTCCTGGGCCCGGAAATTGATGTGACATCTTGTTACTGCTAATACTGTGAATGCAGTCATAAATCCATAATCTTAACTGACGTCGTCATTAAGTCAAATAAAAAAAAGCCATACGATTTGGATTGTATTTCCCTCACAAAGCGAGAGGGAGGAGATTTATGTCTAGAATCTCTATGATTTCACTATTCAGAGAGACACAGCCCTTCCCAATGCATGGTCACTTTATTGCATTATTGAGTAGATTAATACACTGAGCAGCAGAGAAATATAAGCTTGCCAGCGGGGCCTTAGAGAACCAAAATAGCTTTTTAAAGAGCCTATTTAGCCTTGTCCGACATGTTTTGTTCCGTTTCGGGATCTTCGTAAAATTAATTTCAGGAACTGAGCTTACCGAGCATTTTCAATATCACTGTTGGGATGTGATCATATTCCTTGAGCTTATGAAATACCAAACGATTATCTCTACTTAGTGATCATCACATTTTCACATTACCGACACGTTTTCCATTTTGCATTTGATTCCAGAATATCTCCAGTCAATTATTAGATAACAAGCACGATATGCAAAACGAGCCTGTATATATTTACATTTTAATTGCACAATCACCTGCACAAGGTCATTCTGTCTGGGGAGCGTGTTGCTCATGGTGTGTCTGCTCGCTGTGGGTCTCGTCTCGTCTCCGCAGAGCACCAGAACTACTTTGGCGTGGACGAACACCTGGGCCCAGTGGCCGTCAGCATCCGCAGGGAGAAGCTGGACGAGGGCAAGGAGAAGGAGGGGATGCAGTACAACTACCGGGTCACCTTCAGGACCAGCCAGGTGAGCACTCCCCTGCGTCTCACTCTTACTCTCTGCTCACACCGCTCCCCCCCCCCGTGTTGAGAATGTGTCGGGTGACGAGGATGGAGGGGAAAATAAAAAGTCACCTTGTTTGAGCGTGTTTCATGCAGACTTGATTAAAAATCCAACATGTAAACGAATCTATCTGAATGCATAAAGAAAAGACATATACCGGTAATACATAATGTTGTTTAAATTTTATATATTAAAAAACATACAACATGGGGGTCGGCTTAGCTCAGGAGGTACAGTCGGTTGACGTTGCTAGTTCGACTGAGTGTCGATCTGTCCCTGAGCAAGACACCTAACCCTAACTGTTCCCGACGAGCTGGCTGTCGCCTTGCATGGTTCACACCACCGTCGCCGGTGTGTCACTGTGTGCATTAACCGTTGTAAGTCGCTTTGTCGAAAAAAACAACAAAATAAAATATCAACATCAGCTAGATAGTTCTCAAAAGCAAATACACCAAGCTCTGCTGAAGCCTGGATCTCCCTGAAACTGATAGGGTTTTCCGGTGCTTCCTGGCAGTGTTTAAATACTGGGACTCATTCCCTCGTCGTTGTGCAGTCACATTTAGCCGCTCACTACTGGGTGACTGCGGTCCCCAAGCTCGGTCATGCAAGACTAGAGCGCAGCAATGTTGGAGAAGGCTCTTGGAACAACAAGTGTGGGGGGGGGGGGGGGGGGCGCACCGCTGCTATGCTCTTTGTTCCCCAACCCGCCCAGAGGACACTCACAGAGTCAGGGGTTTGAAGCCAAGTCCAGTCATGCAAGCTGCTGATGCGGTCTATCCCATGGTACTTGGAAAAACCCTGTTAGACACACACACACGCACACACACACACACACACACACACACACACACACACACACACACACACACACACACACACACACACACACACACACACATCCGCACACACAAACACACCAAACAATCAAAATGAGGTACACAGAGTCAAACCTCAACCACGGTCGTCCAGATTACCCAAAAGAAAAAAAAGCTCTCATCGATCGACGTTGGGCGGTCTCCTAAATAATTCAGCGACAGATGCAGCCGGCAGGAAACTGTTACTGATATCAAATGGCCTTCCCGGTCGGAGGCACTTGGCTCCCTCGACGGGACAACGTATCTGGGTCATGCAAGTAGCACACACACACAGCGAGCAACGCTCCTGCTCCTCAGTCAACGTACACAAGGTCCGCTTGCATGAAGCGTCTCACGGTTGACCCTCACCTCTGCCTCCTTCTCTACCTTCTCCTGCTAATCTCCCACACGCATGCTCCTCCCTCCCCCCCTCCCCCCTTCCCCAGATAGACGGGTTTAGAAAGGTTTTCTACCCGCGTGCGTCACCGTCAAAGAGCCTTTGGCTGTTAGCTCTTCCATGACCCTTGGGCTTTGCGGATGGCAGTACAAAATGGGGGGTTTATTTGTGTAAATGCACGCCAAGGGGGTTGCGGATAGGGCGTTTCAGACCCTTCTCTGCATCAACTTTTTACTGGCGTGCTAATGGTCTAAAATGCTAAAACGCTACTTAACATCTGCTCCTGCGTTTTGCCCGTCTCAATTATTTAGCGGGGCGCGTTCTTGATGTAGCCCCGCCGGGGGGGTGGTCGTAATGGATCTGTTCACGTCGATTGCGGCATTCGATTCAGATGCGCAGCGGAAGCGTATTAACCTTTCGTCTGCCCTCGTCCTGCCCTCTGTGCACACGTACAGCCGAAACCCCTTCCCCTTCTCCCCCCCCCCCCCCCCCCCCCCCCCCCCCAGAGCTTCATACCTTCAGGGGGAATGATCCTAGGCAGAGGCGCGTCCACGTACCCTATGGAAACGTACCGATGGACGTGATTGGCTGAACACCGTGACTCTGTTCCCCCAGCTCACCACGCTGCGCGGCGCCATCTTGGAGGATGCGGTGCCGTCCACGGCCCGCCACGGCACCACGCGCGGGCTGCCCCTGAAGGAGGTGCTGGAGTACGTCATCCCCGAGCTCAACATCCCCTGCCTGAGGCTGGCGCTCAACTCGCCCAAGGTGCCCGAGCAGCTCCTCAAACTGGACGAGCAAGGGGTGAGTACCGGAGGAGGGTGGCTACTGGGGCGACGGTTACCGGGACGATGGTTATCCGCGGCGACACTCGTTTGCACAGCCTGCCTTGGTGGCATGGTTTTAAAGTTCTAAGTGGGATTTTTTTTACTGTGATTTGCCATTGGTACATTCTTAGCTGGATTGGTGCTCCAAAGTTGCCGTTTCAATTCCTGGCACTGCCTGGCCAGGTGTTGAGGTGTCCCTTAGCCAGACACCAAACCCTCACTAATCTAGAGACGACCTGGCTGTCGCCTTGCGTGTGTGCGTATGAATGGGGGAATGTGAATCACTGATTCTGAAGTGCTTCGAATGTCGTGAGAGGTCAAGAAAGCTCTGTATAAACGCGGTCCATTATTCCATGCACCTCTATCGGAGCCCTCGGTTGCCATGGTGTCCGACCAGCTCTAGGAGATTCTAGTGCCTTTGCTCACTGACACCTCGGCGGCATTTGTGTCACAAGCGTCACGTGGCCTCACCTGGACGACACATCAGTGCCGTGACCACGCACAGCGCCGGATCAAATCCCGCGGCTTCCCAGCTCTCCATGGAATGCCTGTCAACACCACTTTAAAAGTTCCCTGTCTTCCGCACGGGGGCACGGGGAAGCCGATATTACACGTGAATAAAATCTATCTGGATTCAGACTCCCAGGGGGGTTCATTGATTTTCTTTCTCCCCGCTCGGACGTCGTGCAGAAACTTGCCAGACAACTTATTTCATCTCAGAGTGGGGGATTTTCTTTGTGTGGACGCTCGGATGGCCATGGATGTCATATTTCATTAAGTCTGTTGGACTGAAATCGGTGTTATTGATTCGAGTCCCCGTGTTCTTGTACCAAGTAAAAGGCATCAACATGTAATCTCGAGCCCATTAATCAGGCCCCTAATGAAACCACGAGCGCAGCAAAGGGTTTTAGCAAGCCAAGTAGCGATCGCTATAGTCTCGGCTATTAGAAAATGGCCTTGTTATTGATGTAACGGCGTGTGTGTTAGCGTGAGCTCATCCTTTTAACCGGCAAGGGACATGTCTGGGTTGAAGTGGGATGGAGACAACCGTGTGTCTTTTTGTGTTCGGGACAAAAGACCGGACAAACGGTCTTTTGTCCCGTACATCTACAAACACAAACACTCAAAAGAAGCAAGGGAGGTCGAGGTCTGAAGGTTTTCCTACGTGGGTTGTCTCTTTGCAGAGCGTGATATAAACAGAAGCATCTTACTGCGGCCAAACATTGTGGGAATAACTTGGGTTCTTTTCAGCATAGCTCTTAGGGCCAAAGGGCCACTAGAGTACGATGTTATATTTGGATGTTATTTTTTGCTCTGCCTCTGCATGAATCATTAATGCACAGCGCTACAAATATCTAGAGTTCAATCATCTCATGTTTTAATAACACACGGCCTGGCCAAGTTCAATCAACGGCCCTGTAATGTGTTTGTTTTTCGGAGCAGGGAGAAGGAGCAAGGATTTAAGTGCCGGGAGAGAAGACGTGTCCTGGAACAGTATTTTAGGGTGGAAAAGGCTCATTTCAGAAGTGCTCCGTGTGTGTGAGGCAGACTCCCCCCTCTCCGTGCCTGCATGCACGGCCATAATGTTCAGTTTCTCCCCGGAGGAGAGCCTGCCTCCTGCGGTGGGCGAGAGATTGAGTGGGCGATCGCAACATCTTTCATAAACCAGCGTTCACACATACACACACACGCACACAAGCACACACACACGCACTCGCACCCACACACACACACACACACACGCACACGCAAACGCACACAGACACACACACACACACACACATACGCACACACACACACACACACACACACACACGCATTCACACACGCACACACAGTCAAAAAAGAACAGGCTTTTGTAGTCACCCCTCACATTGGTGCCCTGCTGCTCTTTTTGATTGCTTCAACTCTCTGAGTGTGAATGGACTGGGAACTGCATTAGGGCGGCCAATCAAACCTTGACGATGACCAGTTCAAATCAGGACGGTAACCCTAACTCCTTTAAAAAGAAGCCATTTCAACAGGAATGTCTCTATTCGATTCCAAGCCGAGGAGAGTAAGCCAAAACACAACGAAAATGATGATGAAATGCAATGACGTTAGACAGACAGGCCTTCCTGTGTTCATTTATTTTCCTTTTGCCGGTATCAGATAAGCCAAACAGGGGAAATGTTGGAGCCCTGAATGGTTCCCCTTGGCAGGTGCCTGAGATTAGTCTCTACCCCCCACGAGCATTGATATTACAGAGCTTAATCAGTGCTCCCTTAAGCCAAATACTTATCCTACCTCGCCTGCATAACGTCAGGATTAACCCGCCGACACCTCGTGGGGAGGTACGTTTTCTCGTTCTCACGTGCCCCACAAAAGAGCCTTATGGATCTCTTTATGGGCGGCATGTGGCTCAGGAGATGGAGCGTGTTGGCTGATAACCGGACGGTTGCTAGTGCAATCCCCGGCTCCTCCTCCTAGCTGACTGTCGAGGTGTCCCTGAGCAGAAAACCTAAATCCTAACTGCTCCCGACGAGCTGGCTGTCGCCTTGCGCGGTTGACACCGCCGACAGTCTCTGAATGTGTGGATGAATGTGTGAATGCTACGGCGATATTGTAAAGCGCTTTGAGTGGCCACTGGTTAGAAAAGCTCTGTATAAATCGTCCCAATGCGCTCACCTTAAGCGAGACACTCTGGTTCTACCGAGTTCTGTCTGGGAGAGGTGAGGCATTGTGTATAGGAGCCCGCGGTGCAGACAGATGTCCCGCTGATGCAGAGTAGCGCCCGGGGTTTCGGTGGTACTGCTGTTCCATGCGCGGGTCTGTCTCGCGGCTCTCCAGGGGTCCCCCCGCTGTCCCCGTTTCTCTCTCCCCTCATTAGCTCCCTTTCCTCCCCCGTTTGCTTCCGTCGTTTGCTTTCTGTGAGTCATAAAAAAATCTGTGTCGCGTGCCTCAGCTGCCCCAAGTGGTGAGGTGAGGAAGAGCAGGGAAAGACGGAGTGCACTAGCGGATAAGGATGTATAGAGGAGAGGATGAGCGTCTCGAACCGATCTTATTGGCCATCCATCACTTCAGAACTGTCAGTGCTAGTATAGTGTGTAAATGAATGGTAAATGGAATGCATTAATATGGGTCGAACTAGCAACCTTCCAGTTACCAACCAATCCACTCGACCTCCAGGGAAAGACACTGGGTTTGATTCCCCCATGTCTCAGCCTACAGGCACGCCCATCCTGTATCTAAATTCACTTATGTGGAAGAAAGTGTCTACTTGATGACTAAAGAGCCAGCCCTAGCATCCGCATTAGATATTGGATGGAGCGTGTTTGCAAACATTGCCTCAGCCTCTCATCTCCGGTCCATTTCCTGGCCTGCCAACGCCGACTCAAGCTAAACAAAAAAGCAATCAGGGAAGCGCAAAAGCACATCTCAGAAATATGACTCCTCTCCCCTTCCTGCCATATATGTCACTCGATGTCAAACCGGATGATTCCCAGACCCCGGGAAGCAGCTACCGGCTTGGCCGGTGGGGTAATTGATGGTCATCGGCCAGTGGGTGACTCCGAGCGAGGGGGTTAAGTGAGCCAGTGTAACGCTGGGCAGGGCCAAGCGACATCACCGCACAACGGTGCCATTTCGACAGGGCGCGGTGTTCTAATGGCACTTAGTCACCACAGGAGCCTAAGCACAGCGCACTGGGCCTGATGGCGGGCGTCACCATGACAACGGTGTCAGGAGCTGGCCGGGGAACTGTTAACCTGTAAAGGAGCGGGGGGCGGGGTTGGGGGGTTGGGGGGGGATAAGGCAGAGAGATTGCCCCAGCGATTCCAATTTGTTTCAGTCAGTGGCTTATGGTTTGGGGAGCTTTTCGTCTCCGCGGTGACAAAGCCGTTCCGTCCTGACAGAAGCAGCCTTGTCGAGATGCAGGGTGGCTGTTAGGAAAGCGGGGGCAACAGGTGTGGAGACGATCCCTTTTCTCTTTTCTGTGCTTTTTTAACTGTCTTCCTCATCCGGCGTCGGGTAGCCACGAGTGGTAAAACATTCATGTGCCCATATTTCAGCAAACGAAAAAAAAAGTTACGCCGTCGTGCATGGTAAATGAGTGTCTCCCAGATGCTTTAGCTCCATCCAAATGTCAGGCCAAGTTGTACTGTTTTCAAGAAAGGGGGTTGTTAGTCTGTGTTTTCCCCAGGGTGGGGCAGGCCATTATCTAAACACAGCAAACCGCTTCACATGCGGAAGCCCTCGACTCAACTCTCGAACAAGTCCAACTATTTAAATCACGTACTCTGCACTCGTCTCACCCCACACACCGCTCTGTCCCCGAACGGCGCTTTAACCGGTACGAGACAAACGAAGACGTGAAGCAACCCAAGGACAAACCCAAAAGGACTGTTTACCAAAGTCTTCCCAGAAAGGATTTGCCTGCCATTGATGTGAGCTTATATAGTATTCCCCCCTAATCCGGCGTGAACCCAGCCGTACGTCTGTAACTCAGTCCCCAGTGGCTTTGCAGCTGCTCCTCAACAGCGGTTATTAGCTAAGGTTGATTAACGCGCGGCCCAGCGGCGAGCCCTCCTCCCAGCCCTCCCTCGCCTGGCCTCGGCAGAAGGGGGCTGCGGCGCGGTCGGCCCAAACGGGCATGAAAGCCCTCATAAGAGCTACAGCCGGATGGAACATAGACGACAGCCAACAGGGTGGTCACTCTGTGGTGGTCACAGTCTGTGTGTGTGTGTGTGTGTGTGTGTGTGTGTGTGTGTGTGTGTGTGTGTGTGTGTGTGTGTGTGTGTGTGTGTGTGTGTGTGTGTGTGTGTGTGTGTGTGTGTGTGTGTGTGTGTGTGTGTCGATCTAAAAATATCTGTGTGTGCGTGTGTGTCTGTGTGTTTGCGCGCATGTGACAATGCACATCTGTGTGAGTTTGTGTGTGTGTGCAGGGTGGTCACTCAGTCTGTGTGTGTGTGTGTGTGTGTGTGTGCGTGCGTGCGTGCGTGCGTGCGTGCGTGCGTGCGTGCGTGCGTGTGTGTGTGTGTGTGTGTGTGTTTTTATGAGTGTATTCTGTGTGCATGTGTGTTTGTGTGTCAATGCACATATGTGTGTCTATGTAAAGATTTATGCGTGTGTGTGTCAGTGTGCATTCAGGACGTTAATCGGGGGTGGAAAACAAATTTTCTTTAAAACTCAAAATTCATTTTTCCCAACCACTGCGGGGGGGCGGGAAAGGCAGCGTGAGCATCCAGGTAGAAGGAGGCTGTGTGATTGGTAGCCTGTGGTCTGACTCTCCCCCCCCCTCCCCCCCGACTCCCCCCCCCTCTCCCCCCGTCTCCCCCCTGCTTCCAGCTGAGCTTCCAGCACAAGGTGGGGGTCCTGTACTGCAAGGCGGGCCAGAGCACGGAGGAGGAGATGTACAACAACGAGGGCCCCGGCCCCGCCCTGGACGAGTTCCTGGACCTGCTGGGCCAGAGGGTCCGCCTCAAAGGGTTCTCCAAGTACCGGGCGCAGCTGGACAACAAGAGTGAGACACACGCACACACACACACACACACACACACACACACACACACACACACACACACACACACACACACACACACACACACACACATACAAACACGTATGCACACACGGTTGGACAACAAGAGTGAGACAAAGCACACACACACACACACACACACACACACACACACACACACACACACACACACACACACACACACACACACACACACACTCGGCCGAACAACAAGAAAAAAAAAACTGCTGGATAAAAAGAGGGAGACGCATTCACACACACACACCCAGCAGGGCAACAACATTGTTACACACAAACACACACACCCAGCAGGACAACAAGAAAGAGACCCACAGCCAGGCAGGCATACACACACACACACACACACACACACACACACACACACACACACACACACACATATTGAAAATGAAATGCCAGAGATATAGCCTCTTTCTTATATATTACCTCTGCACCCAATTTCAGTGCGGATGCACTCGGCCCGCTCCTGTTGTGTTTATTCATTGCCATAATACATCATAGCGGGCTCCCTGTAACGGCTGGTCCCCCTACCGCTGTATATCCTCCCTCCTACACACCGATGGCTCTCTCTGGTGACGAACACGCGTTTCCTCCCTGTGCTTCCAGCCGACTCCACCGGGACCCACTCCCTCTACACCACCTACAAGGACTACGAGCTGATGTTCCACGTCTCCACCCTGCTCCCCTACACCCCAAACAACCGGCAACAGGTCAGTGGGGCGAACCTCCGTTGTCAAGGGGTAGAATGTCGAGCGGTCTTTTTTTTTTAAAATTACTTTTATTTACATTTTCAGAGCATATACAGAGAGCATGGCCTAGCTTCTGCCTTCTAGCTCCCCCCCTTCGGGACTGACACGGCTCCCTTATATGGGCTGACCCGAGATTGGTGCATACCAATCCCTCAAATATCAGCGGGGGTGTTTACATATCAAATCAACAAAATATGCATCAAAACTGGTCAAAACAAACGTATCTTAAATGAATTAAACTACAACACCTTAGTTAATATTCGTGCGTCTATACCCGCCACTACTTACAAATGATATATTCCAACAAAGATAATTGATTTGGCGGAGACGCAACGGCGTCACTCGCACACGCCCCGCACCATATAGCTGTCCCCAGTCGGGCGCGCGCTTCCTAGAAGCCGCAGGGATCGCACAGCTGACCACGGCGGTGAGCAGTTCTACTTTTTACCACTCCATAAACAAAAACGCCCCACGATCGCATCATACACCAAACCCCAAACAATATGCAGACACTATGCAGAAACTTGATTACGGGTTAATCTTGCGCGTCAGATAAATGCCCGGTGCGGCCTCAATACGGACGCGTGAGGACGCGCCAATAGCCGCGTCATCACATCCGTCCATTACAACCAAAGGGCCACTCACGCCTGCACCACCACCAAACTCCGCCTCCAGAACCATACACCACCACAACCAACAGTACTCCTACCACCACAACCAGCACCACCACCACCACAACCAGCACCACCACCACCAACACACACCATCACCACCTCTCCCACCACACACCACCACCACCACCACCACCACAAACCATCACCATACACCCCCAGCACCACCACCACCACCATCACCCCCACCACACACCATCACCATCACCACCACCCCCGCCACCACCACCACACCCCCCCACACCCACACACGTCGCACTAGGTGCGGCAGTAAGCCGCTTCCTTTTAGGATGTCTCCCGGTCCCCTGCCACTCTCCCCCCCAGGAGACTCATCTCGTACCGGTAATGACCTATCAGACATAACCGAGAGCATTGCCATGGCAACGGCGCCCTCCCTCCCCCCCCTCCCCTGCCCCCCCCCCCCCCCCCCCCCCCCCCTGTAGTCGCCTTTTAATCAGCGCATCCCCAGGAGTTGGCTCTTGTTCTCGGTATTAGACAGGGCTCTGTGTCTGTCTCGTCAAACCAGGGGGATTAATTGGATCCAGTGGCGGGCTGGTAAGTGAAGGCCAGTAAATCCCAGATTACGGGAGTTCATCGTCTTAGTGATCTGATGCCGCCATGGAGATGGAGCGCTTTACTTCCAAGTCGGATGGATAATAAAGTACCGATCCGAAAAGAAAACTCTGGTGTATCAACTCAATATCACAGGATGTTTCTACCGAATACCTTTAAGCAGTTGGTCGAATGTGTTTTGGTTTTATAACGGGTCAGGATCCACCACCGAGGGCACTGATTGGCAGTGTTAGGATTAGCCCCTCTTCTTTAACCCTACTTTGTTGTTAAATTGCCTGTTTGGTTTTCCGTAAAATCCCCCGGGCGAGTGGTTCTCTGCACCCTCAACCTCTGGCTCACCCTTTGCATCGCTTTGGCCTTCCCGGTCCACTGCTGCCTTCTCCATCCACTGACTCCCTTCGTTAGCTGCCTGAGCCCTGCTCCTTAGCAACAGCTCTCGGGGTCAAATGATGTGCCGCGGGGAGACCATACTTTATCCGTGACTTTTTTAATTAGAGTATGGAATTTGACATTTGGCAAAGCATGTCAATGTGCCTTCATTTTTTGGTGAGGTTTCTCGATTTTTTTGAGTATGCTTCCCTTACTCTTTGTCTGAGTAGCATTTAATGAAATGTATTTTATTGTCTCCGGCTGCAGTGTCGGAAAGCTTTTTATTCACCGTGGTATTTTCATGAACGCTCCATATCACGTTCTTTCTACTTTCTACACTTCAATGGTTTATTATTGCTTGATACCTGGAAATCTCCCCTGAAATATTTTTTGTCTGTGCATATCTTTGTCTTCATTTGTTTAATTCAATTCAATTCAATTTTATTTGTATAGCCCTTAATCACCATTACAGTCTCAAAGGGCTTAACAGGCCAAATATTTGTGACACCCCCCTTTACCCATGCCCCCACACGGGCAAGAAAAAACTCCCTTGAATCAGCAAGGAAGAAATCTTGAGAAGAAACGCAGTGTAGGGGATCCCTTCTTCCAGGGATGGTCAGGAGTGCACTGGGTGCCACAGATGGCATACAGGTAAATACATGTACATCATATTAAAATGGTGATGGGGTTCTGGCCGGTTATCCATGAGGAGAGTCCAGGCATCCAGTCCAGCACCCGCAGCACGCTACAACTGACAGAATAGTGAATTAGAACGGAAAAGTACATAGTGGGAATGTATAATGTAATAAGAAAAGCACAAGCAAACAGAGTAGTCTTCACTACGCATCTGTTGTTTTCACACTCCAAATGCAAGATTGTAGAGGTGCGTTTTGAGCTTCCCTTTGAATAGCTCCACAGAGTCAGCTTCCCTGATCGCTGATGGCAGCCTATTCCATAAAAAGGGGGCTCGATAGGCAAATGCTCTCTGTCCAGCCGATTTCTTTTTAACCTTCGGCAATGAAAGAAGGCCGGCTCCCGAAGACCGGAGAGACCGAGAAGGACTATAAGGAATAATCAGGTCCTTCAGGTACAATGGAGATAGTCCATGCAAGGCTTTATAGGTTAGCAATAGCACCTTAAAGTCTGATCTGAAAGTTATTGGTAGCCAATGTAAAGAGGCGAGAATAGGTGTAATATGATCAAACTTTCTCGTTCTGGTCAGCAATCTAGCTGCCGCATTGTGTACCAGCTGTAGACTCTTTATAGTAGAGTTCGGTAATCCCGAGAACAGTGCATTGCAATAGTCCAGTCTTGACGAGACAAACGCATGAATCAGTGTCTCTGCATCCGCTACAGATAACATTGATCTGATTCTTGCAATGTTTCTCAAATGGAAAAAGGCAATTCTAGTTATACTTCTTATATGCTGATCAAAGCATAGTTGAGGGTCAAACAAGACACCAAGATTTCTGACGGATGCACTCTGTGGGATGGCGAAGCCATCCAACCACAGAGAGACATCCTCAAACTTTTCCCGGTCCCGCTTCGAGCCGATAATCATAAGCTCTGTCTTCCCAGTATTAAGCTGTAGGAAGTTTTGTGACATCCAGCCCTTCACAGCAGCCAAACAGGACTCAACCTTTTGAATCTGGGCAGAATCCCCGGAATCTACAGGAATGTAGAGCTGGGTGTCATCCGCATAGCAATGGAAACTAATTCCGAAGCCACGGATAACGTCACCGAGGGGAAGCATATAAATTGCAAAAAGCAATGGACCAAGAACCGACCCTTGTGGTACGCCAAAGCGCAATTTATAATGCTTTGATTCTGCACCCTCATGAAGCACAAATTGGGTTCTATCTGTGAGGTACGATTCAAGCCAACCAAGAGCCGTACCCCCGAAACCAACATAGTGTTCAAGACGGTGAAGAAGAGTGCCATGGTCAATCGTATCAAACGCAGCGCTCAGATCCAACATCACAAGCATTGTGCTTGTGTTTTTATCCAAAGCAAGAAGGATGTCATTTACAACTCTTGTAATAGCAGTTTCAGTTGAGTGGAAATTCCTGAACCCCGACTGGAAAGGTTCGAAGAGATTATTCCTCGTCAAATAATCAACAATTTGCTTTGCTACAATCCTTTCCTGTACCTTAGACAAGAAGGGCAGATTCGATATAGGCCGATAGTTCCTGACTAATTCAGGATCTAGGCCAGGCTTTTTGAGTAGCGGTTTTAACACCGCAGCCTTGAAATTGGAAGGAACAATTCCTGTTGAAAAAGAAAGATTCATAAGCAAGAGGATAACAGGCCCCACCGTTGGAAAAAGTTCCTTAAGAACCCTAGAAGGGAGCGGATCCAACATACAAGTTGTTGGCTTTGAGGCCTTTATCACCCTTTCAAGTTCCACCAAGGAAATCGCCTTAAACTCCAAAAGAGTTGCGTCAGAGTTCACCATCCTACTTGGCAGAACCCCATCCTGCCCCACAGGATGTGCAGGATTAGCCGCCCGGTAAGCATCAATTTCCTCTCTAATTGATTGAATCTTATTCTCAAAGAAATCCATGAATTCACCTGCCGAGATCGAGGAGCCTACGGTCTGATTCTGTTTCTGAGTGAGACTCCTCACCGTGTCAAAAAGAAATTTAGGATTATTTCTATTCAAATTAATGATACTAGAAAAGTAGGCATTCCTGGCGATAGTCAGCGCACCCTTATAGGTGACCAGACTATTATGCCATGCAAGATGAAAGACCTCAAGTTTAGTCGAGCGCCATTTGCGTTCAAGGATCCTGCAATTACGCTTCAAAATGCGAGTATCTGCATTAAACCAAGGAGCTGGTTTTTTCACTGTTCGTTTTTTAGTTACGTACGGAGCAACTGAATCAATGGCAACAGACAAGGCAATGTTGAGGTCATCAGTAAGGCACTCCACAGAACCACTATAGTTACAGAGAGGTGCAAGTGAACCAGATAACTTATCTTCCATGGCTGTAATGGTTGCAGGTGTGATGCGGCGACAGCTGAAAGTAGCTTGCTGATTGTCGCAGGGGCAGGATACCACCACCTGGAAAGTGAGCAAAAAGTGGTCTGATAAAGCTGAGGTGTAGGAAGAGACCACTAGCTGCGAAATGTCAACACCGCGGGTCAGAACGAGATCCAACGTGTTTCCACCGATGTGGGTTGGTTGCTGGACGAGCTGTTTGAAGCCAAGCGTATCTGTAATGGACAGAAAAGCCCTTGCGAGGGCATCAGACGGGTTATTCACGTGAATGTTGAAATCCCCAATAAGCAAAATATTGTCTGAATATGTAGCCAAATCAGCTGCAAAGTCAGAAAACTCATCCAGAAAAACTGAATACGGTCCTGGAGGGCGGTATACTACAGCTAAAACAAAAGAGTCTGGAACTCGTTTTGCTTCTCGAGGAGCTGAGGTGCAGAGCGCTAGCACCTCAAAGGATCTGAAAATATATCTATTCTTCGGCTTTAAATTAAGCTTAGAATTAGATATCAGGGCTACTCCACCACCTTTCTTAACTTCTCTAGATACTTGGGTGCTAACGTAATGGGGTGGAGTAGCTTCGTTTAAGGCTAGAAACTCATCTGGTTTTAACCAGGTTTCAGAAAGCCCCAGTATGTCGATCTTTTTATCAATAATTAAATCATGGACCAAGAGCGCCTTCGATGAAAGCGACCTTATGTTCATGAACCCTATTCTGAGTACTTCCCTTTTATTATTTTCAGGGGGAGTCTGGTTAACACTCAGCTCTGAAGCGGTCAAGGGGATACCGCGGTTTCGACATACTGGTTGCGGCCCTCGTCTGCGGGTTTTACACCTCGAGACAGCGCGAGGCCGCACCACCGTACATATAGGTACAGGGTTATTTTCAGAGGGAGTCTGGTTAACACTCAGCTCTGAGGCGATCAGTGGCATCGCCAGAGTTGGACTTACTGGTCGCGGCGCTCGCCTGCGGGTTTTACACCTCGGGACAGAGCGGGGCCGCGCCACCGTACATATAGGTACAGTGTTAATTTCAGGGGGAGTCCGGTTAGTTGTTAGTATTTGATTTGACATGCGGTTTATCATGCGATTTGCCATGCGATTTTGCACGCCTGTACTAGGTACAGCGTTAATTTCTGAGGGAGTGTGGTTAACACTCAGCTCTGTCATGCGAGTTAACATGCGATTTTGCACGACTGTACATATAGGTACAGCGTTAATTTCATGCGATGCGTCATGCGTCATGCGATTTACCATGCAATTTGACATGCGATTTGACATGCGGTTTGACATGCAGTTTTGGCCCACCGTACATATAGGTACAGCGTTAGTTACAGAGGGAGTCCGGTTAACACTCAGCTCTGAAACAATTGGTGCAATAGATCCTGGTTCCCCTAACCCATCTGCTATTCTAGACTCTGTTCTAGACTCTGCAACGTAGACTATCATGTTGCTAGCAGGTTTACTAAACTCCTGCAGCCCAGCGTGCTGTGAGTGGATGAGTCACGCGTGACTAAGACATCTATCTATGTTTTTTGACATAATTGAGGCACCTAACCCAGTAGGGTGTAGGCCGTCTCTCATGAGCACACCAGGGCGACCCCACAGGGAGGGCCAGTTATCTATGAAACCAAAGCCCTGCTCTGAGCTATATAGGGCCAGCCAGCGATTTAGAGACAATAGTCTACTATAACGCTCATCATTACCCTTATCGGGTAGAGGGCCAGAGAGAATTAATCGATGCCGACACATCTTTCTGGCGAAGTCACAAAGCCTAGCTATGTTGCTTTTTGTGACCTCAGTTTGTCTTGTCCTAGCATCGTTGGTGCCAACATGAACTACAATGTTGTCGAAGCTAATGTCGGTGTTTGGTGCATCTAATCTAACTCCGTATGAGGTCTCACCGCATGTTAGCACCCTAAGTTTAGCTTCAATGTCGGGAGCCCTGGCCCCGGGTAGGCAAATAACTGTCGCTGGCGAGTGTAGCCTAACTTTACGTGTAACAGAGTCACCTATGACTAGCGTTTCTACCCCCGAAAAAGACTTGCGAGGCAGGGTACTGACCGCAACCTGCCTCGCAAGTGGTTCTGCCGACAGGATTGCCTTGACGGAGTCACTGCTAACGATAGCGTTAGCTCCACGAGTCCGCCTGGCGGGTCTCTTCTCTATACTTTCTGGAATAACTGTTTTCTCTACTCTCGCTACCCTTTCATCCTCTAACTGAGAGATACGTCTCTCTAACAGAGCTATCTTATCCATGAGAAAGGCAGAGCAAGAACAATCCCAATCCATGCTTACCGTGGTTGATGCAGACGGAGCTCCGGCGAGGAAACAGCGAATACAGTACAGAGTATGCAGAACAGGTCACAGATATAACTACCGAAAAATAGATACAAACCGAGATAGCAGGTCGACGCTAAGCGTCCTGCTAACCAAACCAAACAAACCAAACCAAGCCGGCTACCCGGAAGTTGCGTCTGCGGCGTCACACGGCTGCGTCTGCGGCGTCACACTGCAGCCTTCGGATCAGCCTGTGGAGAGCATGTGGAGAGAGCACAGTGCAAACCCTCGGATACAGAGACACTGTTAAAAACCCTCGGATACGGAGACACTGTTAGAACCCTTGGCTACAGAGACACTGTTAAAAACCCTCGGCTACAGAGACATTGTTAAAACCCTCGGCTACAGAGGCACTGTTAAAACCCTTGGATACAGAGAAACTGTTAAAACCCTCGGATACAGAGACACAGTTAAAACCCTCGGATACAAAGACACTGTTAAAACCCTCGGATACAGAGACACTGTTAAAAACCCTCGGATACAAAGACACTGTTAAAACCCTTGGATACAGAGACACTGTTAAACCCTGTGTGTGTGTGTGTTAAAACCCTGTGTGTGTGCGTTAGACACTGTTAAAACCCTGGGATACAGAGACACTGTTAAAACCCTTCGGATACAGAGACACTGTTAAAACCCTGGGATACAGAGACACGGTTAAAACCCTCGGCTACAGAGACACAATAAAAAAAACAAGCACAACTAGACAATAATTTAGCTCCAGTCGTCTTGTCCCGGTGTCCTCGCACAGCCTCCAGGCAGCCCAGCACGCAATGTTCTGAACGAAACATTGAGTGTGTGTACATCTTACTCTCCCCCGGTGCTCTAACCATGGCATGTCTTTGATTCCTCCCCCTGCTCTCCAAACCTCCCAGTTGTTGCGGAAGCGGCACATTGGCAACGACATCGTCACCATCGTGTTCCAGGAGCCTGGAGCTCTCCCCTTCACGCCCAAGAACATCCGCTCGCATTTCCAGCACGTGTTTGTTATCGTCAAAGTCCACAACCCCTGCACTGATAACGTCTGCTACAGGTGAGTTGAACCACAGCGCACGCCTCCATAGCATGTCGGTGAGAAGGCCAAAGTTTGATTAAGGGCAAGAGAGTACACAAAATTAATCATCATACAAATCGGAGGTGGAATGGAGATTTGGAGATCCAGATGACACACCTATTTCGCTGGCTTTGATACAAATACCTTTCAACCTTCTAGACTGAGTTGAGCACAATTTCTTCGCAACCCTCACACAAACCTTGTACAAAAGGGTATGAATGAGACCCATTTGAGGAGAAAATCGGTGAAACGCATAAATCTCCTAAAATACAGTTAATGGTGACTTTCATGACTTTCATATTAGACGGGGCGTGTCCAAAGTGTCTCTTGATGTATTTTTACTGCTTTGACACCTTCAAATTACCAGTGATGACTCACTAGTGAAGTGTTTATTTGAAGTCAAGAAGGCTCCGGAAAAGATATGAGGCTCCGTTTTGAGGCTCCGCTCTGTCTGCCTCGCCTAGCTCTAATCTATTCCCCCCCCGGAAGCCTTACGAGTTAAAAACCCTTCCAATAGCCACCAGTTACACAATCCAATAAAATGAATAGTTCAATCCGTCTCTTAGCTCGCTTGTTACCTTAATCTCTGTTTTGCGGTCGGAACAGAAGCACCTCTGGTCACAACTCTCCTTCTGCTTCCTCTCCCCCTTCTCCTCTCTCCAGTGTGGCCGTCTCCAGGTCGAGAGACGTGCCCCCCTTCGGACCGCCCATCCCGAAGAGCGTCACCTTCCCCAAGTCGGCCGTGTTCAGGGACTTCCTACTGGCCAAGGTCATCAACGGAGAGAACGCGGCGCACAAGTCGGAGAAGTTCCGAGCGATGGCCACACGCACCAGGCAGGAGTACCTGAAGGACCTGGCCGAGAACTTCGTCAGCACGGCCACCATCGACTCGGCCGTCAAGTTCAGCTTCATCACCCTGGGGGCCAAGAAGAAGGAGAAGGCCAAGCCCAGGAAGGACGCGCACCTGTTCAGCGTGGGAGCCATAACGTGGAGCGTTCGTGCCCGGGACTTCGGTCAGTCGGCCGACGTGGACTGCCTGCTGGGCATCTCCAACGAGTTCATCGTGCTCATCGAGGAGGACTCGAAAAACGTGGTCTTTAACTGCTCCTGCCGCGATGTGATCGGCTGGACCTCAGGCGTCATGAGCATTAAGATCTTCTACGAGCGGGGCGAGTGCGTCATGCTGTCGGCGCACGACAACTGCGGAGAGGACATCAGGGAAATGGTCCAGAGGCTGGAGGTAAGACACTGGAGATGTTGTGCTGCTTAATTCGATTTCAACGCTGTTTGGGTTGACTAACAAGATTAACTTTATCTGCAGAAACACACTGCTCTGTTGTCTCTTTAGAGCCCCCCCCTCCCCCCCTCGTTCAGTTCATTTAGACTTCAGTTTGAGAGAACTTCTGAGTTCAGTTACATTTTTAAGTGAGTAGCAATACCAGTGGATTTCTGCTGCTCTAGGAGATTTTCAAAGGAAACTGTCAGAACAGAAATAATTACTTCGCTTTTGCGTGTGTGATGTATTATTAAGCCATTATCATGCAATCTACAGCTATGAAAATGATCCTAGGTTAACCTTTCATATCCGAAAAGTTTGAAACGTAAGACGTTTTTTGGGGGGATTTGAAGCTATTTTCACATTGGCAGTTGGAAATAACTTAAGACACCAGTGGCTGTTTGTGGTAGAGTAGAGAATTAGCATTGCATCCTCCACCCACTTCTCCACAAACATCTACAGGATCAGGGGGTAAAGGTGGAGCACGTGGCCAGCGTCCTTTAAGGAGTATCTTAGGGGTAGGACGATCAGATTGGGGCATTAATCCATACCAGAGTCACACCTCCTGGATATTTGCTAACACAAAGCTCCACTTAAACAGGGAGAAAGGGTGTAAACATCCACATAGTCAGGGCCTGGCACAAACCAAGCCAACTCCTGGAGTCCGTGAGTGTCATGTGTTCTCGCATATTAACTCAAATAATCCAACGGGTTTTGGATGATTGAGTCGTTTACCAGCGTGGCCAAAGCGGTGTAGGACATTTAAAATAATCCAATGGGTTTATAGCAATGAGCCTTAAGCCTTATTTATCATTCTGGTGCTTTTGTTTTTTTTACTGGAAAAAGAGCACATATCAAAAGTATTACACTTTCCCACACATTGCAATTGCGTCCCTGTTGAATGAATTAATCTAGGTTGATATAAACGGTGTCACTCATAAAACGTCTTCCTCCTCCATTCTGATTGGCTAATGCTTTGCGCCGATGTGGCCTGGCTCGTACTTGCGGTCGTGCCAGAGTGTTTTCAGTGGGTACTTGTTGGTTTGGCCGGGGCCATCTGAGGTATCCTCTGCCTGTGAGGTGAAGCCTGATTCACGGAGTCCATTGAGGATTACCACTCTCCTGTGGTGGGGCTTTTGGCTCATCACATCAGACCAACGTTGGCACGCACACACTGGGGCTTAGGTCGTCCCTTTGCAGATGCTACCTAGCGTCATTAGCATAAAGCGGTATGAAAACCCCAGAGTGGGTTTTTTAGGGTCTTGACCATAGCTGATGCAACCCTCTGCCAGGTGACTCATTTAATCGAGTGCAAGATTAGGGATGATGTGATTGTCTAGCCCGGCCTCACATGGCTGGATGTGTGTCTGGCTGCAGGTAGTCTGGGGAAACAACACAGGACAGAACATTCTGCCCTAACCCAGTTTTGAAGCCGGGGAAAGTGAAGCAAGCAGGTTTTTTTTTGGGTCTGCCAGACCGAGTATAGAGGAACTCTGAACTGCGTTTCCAGCTTCACTCCTTCACTCCCACAAGGAGCTGCTCTGTTCGTCTGCGCACCACTGTGGCCCGCTTTGTGGCCGATTATATCAGTTGAGTGTGTGTACATAATTGATCTAGCCTTGATACACCCACACACGTATATGGCTCTCTGAGGCAGGAAATGTGACTTGCAAGATCTTCTATCTGCACTCTGAATTCTATTTAGTATACATTTATAAAACATGTATAGCCTACTAGGCTAAATTGAGTATGAACTATGCAACTTCTCTACAAATTCTTTGCCAATGTAGGGAAGATATTAAACACTTTTTTCATCACATTTCTCTGCAGCATAATATACCCACTTTATATTTTGATTTATGAATAGTTAGTCAGTAATAGCTAGTATCATAGTAGTATGTATTTATACAAAAACATCAACAGTCTCGCAGCAGCCCATGCTAGCTCATAATCACACAGTGAGCTGTGAGAGTATTTAGCATACCAAAACCTTAAGGGGACTCACATGTCACTAAGGATCTGCATGAAGACGGACAGAATGGGACATTGCGGGAAGTTTACGGATAGCCAAATCATATCACTCCCCTCGTTGGCCATGCTGATCCCCTTACACATCAAGTGCACTCACGTGGAGGGGGTGCATGATGCAAATTAAACAGCCCCCAATCTATAAAGCTGTTGAACCGTGAATGACCGTTAAGCATGAATAAGAGCGCCTGTCTCTTGGTTCGGGGAGGAGCCGTGGACCAGCGAGGGCCCCAGAGGTGCCTTTGCTTCCTTACGTCCCTGGGGGGTTGGCCTCGCTCAGGTTTCATCGCACGGCTTTCTCTCCGCAGGCCTGTGATGTAATCTGAACCGCGGGGGGGAAGGCAGAACGTGAACAGATTGTCCACTCCTGACATACAGAGCTGGCCGGTGTGGGGGGGGGGGGGGGGGCACAGCTAAAAGCTTTGCGATAACGTCCAGCGAGCTCCCCAGGGTGCAATGGATGACCACCCTACTTGACGCAGCAGGATCTGCTGCTGCTGACATGCTAGGTTCACTCTAACCGAGGCTAATGGGGAGTTAGCTCATCTGAGCATTAGCTTACGGTGTGGTGTCGAGTTAAGTGAGGTGTGTTTTCTAAGTCAAACAAACACGTGTCAATGAATGGATTCGTAGTAGCCCCGCGTTACCCACCATACTTGCTATGGTTCTTTGACCTTGTTTCCAAGTCATTTCATTTCGTCTATAATAGTCAGAGGCTACTTGTTACGAGCTATACATCCAATACGTAATTATTTAGTTTAATATCGTAATTCATCCATTTTAAATATATTTAATTCATTGTATAATTTTCAATTATTATTATAGTGTGTTTTAGTCTTTATTTAGAACAGAGATACGAAAACAATTTTCCTCTGTAAAACTTCTAAACGGGGCTAACCTCACCCGGCTCTTAAAATAAATATTGAGCTCACAGCAGCAAAGGGTTTTTGTTGTGCTTAATTCAGTCGTGTTTTGTTTGTCCCCAATTGTTTAATTCCTTTTAAAAGCGGTGCGCATTGTTTCCTCCTGTGTGAACATGACTTCCTCCTCCATCGTACACCATCAGGATTACAAGCACACCACCGCCCAAGCGTAGCGAGTCATTGTCGAGCGGAATGGCTGCCAGTTTTAATGTTGCCCGCGTATAGCGAGCCATAAATTCAGTTATTGCAGATAATAACTGTGTTGTGCCCCTCCACTAAAACCAATCTCTCTGTTGTCAGAATTTACTCTGTGTAATGTTGTTACGCGGCAACACAGTATAACATCGTTAGAATGTTATTTTACCAATATATTAAACACAGTATAACATTTTTATTCAGCTATAAAATAACCTGTTGTTTTTTCGCCCATTTTCTTTTTGGTCCGTTGTTTTCCCAGAAAAACTGCTCTCTGAGCGTGTTTAATGTGCATAATGGCGATGGGAATTGACCGTGCGATATATTAAATTGTAAATCAATGTTATTACAGGGGCTAGGCCTTGGAAATGAGCGTGGCTCGGTACATTTTAGAGGACATCTTCACTTGGTGTAAGTAGAAACAGATCCTCTCTTTGGGTGGTGTCAGATGGCTGCCAAGGACGGAACAAGGTCGTAACTAGTTCTTACGCACCTCAGGGACAGCAGTGCCCACTGAGAGGGCTATTTAGCCTTTGTTTGAATTTAAAAAATTGGCAGCTTTGGTGTATGAAGCAAAGCACCACGGGCAGGAATCGAACCCGGATCGCTGCGATCAGGACTGTGCCTTAATGGTACGTGCTCTTCCCGGTGAGCCACTGAAGTGCCCCATGTACGAGTATGTATATATATTCAGGCGGAGCGTTGATTTTGAGCTTATGGCGGGTTGTGTTACTATTGGGCCACAGGTTGTTTCACTGTTCCCCTGCAACCAATCGGTAGGACTGGACTTCACAATGCTCTCCTCTCTGGCGTCGAGACGTTGAGCGAACACGCTGATGGACATCACGCTAGTCCCATTATCATAACTACTTCAGAAGCTGCGCATACACTAGGGGCCGGAGACAACGGGAGGCCTGTTCACCACAATGCGTTCCGCTCTGATGAGAACCCGGACCAATCAATTCCCGAGACGGACAGAACGAAGAGACGGAATGATGACATTTAGAAAGCCATTATTTAGACCTAATGAATCCCCGACAAAGAGCAGTTTGATTCCTGCATGGCCGTGTGGTATTCAGCCGCAAAGATTGTCTTCCTAATTCCCCGGCCAGTCCTGCCCCCCCCCGCCAACAATGCTCCTCTAGCCCTGCATGTTTTATTCTGGGTCATAATTGAGACAGTGGCTCAACTCTCCCCTAGTGCTCCTTTTGCTTTGATCAGTTGATTATGAGGGCCTGAAAAGGGCTTTTAATTTGGAGGGGTACTTTAATAAATCCTCTTTTTTCCTTTTCAATGACTAAAAACGACCCTCCATGCATGCAATTAGGCCTGGTTTGGTACACTCGAGAAATTATTTAAAAAACGAATAGTAATCAGCATGACTCCGTTACCAACTGACGCATTACCCTTACTTGTGAGATACATCATGAATAACTCATCGTTTACTAAAACCTGTGAAATCGTGTGCACCTTAGCGCTGAAGACCACCATGTTTAGCCTATGCTCTCAGCCTACGGACTAAAAGGTACGGGGGTCCGAGGGAACGGGGGTTTCTTTGCCTGCAGGTTGGAGGAAATAGACGTTTCTTGAGGCGTACTCGATGAGGGCCTCCCTCGCTTCGGCTGGCTCAGGTTTCTCGCGGTGTGAGAGGCTGCTGACGTGTTGACAGGCCAGACGCTGAGCTAATGTGTCCCTGACACCAGCTGCCACTTCGGGGCAAATGAAGTCAGTCAACCGGGGGTTGACCCAAGACTGATCTGATGGGGCGCTTCAATGTGATCATTGACGTCGCTGGAGAACGGGTTTCGTTGAAAGGTTTCCAGTGAAGAAAGCCGGAGAAATATGGCTTTAACGACGGCCACTTCAGGAGACAGGGGGTGGTTTAATCCATTGGATCTTCATGGCAAAGTGAACTGCCACCTGATAGGCTGCAGGATTAGTGGCTCCAGATTGTGCCTGGGAGCCAGAGTTCCCGATGGCTGTAAACATGTGACGTGTCATTAAGATTGACGCTTGGATTTGAACAGTGCTTGTGGGTTATTTAGTCGTCAATAGGCTCCTCTCAGCCTAAGCTGTTGCTTCGAGGATGCACCCTTTTTTACTGAAAAGGGTTTGGATTAGCAGAACAAAGACACCTAATGCAGCCGTGCCTGAGGATAGAG
>NC_082396.1:5346632-5359132 GCF_031168955.1 Gadus macrocephalus | reverse complement strand
GCTTTTCCCTAACAAGCATCCACATTCAAATGACAGCTCTCGGTCTAAGGTCCTTGGGTCATTTCAACACTTACTCCATTGTAATTCGTTACGAGCCCCCGACTAAAGTAACATCTTTCTGTGCGTAATTCTATCAACCAACTAAATAATTTGTGATAGCTCTTATAAACTCTATAAACATGGTGTCTTTGAAGATGCATCCTTCCCATATTGAATCATCCAGACTAACCGGTGCTTCTCAGTGTTTGTCTATCCCCACATGGCGGATGGAGAGCCTGGTTTGCATTATCGTGTCCAACGCCTTCAAATTGAACCTTCAGATCGAGGCCGTTGTTCTCGGCTCCAGTGAAGGCAGACAGCCAGTAAATCCTCTCCCGCTCTTTTGACCTCGCCTGTCTTCCCACCCCCCCCTGATGGTCTGCTAGCAGACGTCTCTCAGACAACTCAAGCAACAACTGCTAGCTTGGTAGTGGTAGTTAAAAGCTGGTGCTTGGTTCTACCGTGCTAGTTTAAAGCTAGGATTTGGTTTGACAGTGGTAGTTAACAGCTAGTGCTTGGTTCTAGCTCGCTAGATGAAAGCTGGTCCTTGGTTCCACAGAGATAGCTTGCAGCCATTGCTTGATTCTATTTCAATAGTTGAAAGCTAGTCCTTGACAGTTGTAGTTGACCAGCTAGTGCTTGACTCTACCTCACTTGCTGAAAGCTACTCCTTGGTTTCAAGAGTTTAGGCTACAGCTAGTGCTTGACTCTTACACACTTGCTGAAAGCTAGTCCTTGGCAGGACAGTGGTAGTTTACAGCTAGCGCTTGGTTCTCTCATGCTATCTTAAAATAAGTCCTTGGTTATGCTGTGCTAGCTCACGGCTCTGATTTAAGTGCTGCCCAAACACTCATTTACTCTCTGCATGAGTTCTTCTTCCATGATTTATGCGCATGGTGCCTCTGTGCTGCTATACATTACATGTAAAGGATCACAGGCCAAATTTTTCCACTCCGAACAGACCTTGAACAACTGGATCATGTTGATCATAACTAGCCAGGCATTAGCTTTTCTGTACACATACATTCTAGAGCAGAGTGCACCGCAATAGGCGATTGCAGCTGGCATCTCCTTCGCTGACAAGCTGTGTGTTGTGTTTAGCCCGAACTCAGAGACTAAATACACATGGCAGTCTGGCCTCCGGGAGCAACACATTCAGCTAATCTTGGTATTAACCGACTTTAACAGCTCTGCACAAAATTTGACCATTGACCAACAATCTACACCTTACGAACACCTTTGTCTTTTGGGAGTCGTACAAGCTCCAAAATGTGGTAAGGGAATTCAAATAAGCTTACAGTAGATGAGCTCCACTTTTCACCCTCCACTAAATCTACATCCAGCACTCATTGCATCGGTAGCACTCGAACACAGCACCTAAAAGGGCCATGACCTGTATTACCGTGCTGGTTTAATGCCCGTTCATTACCCTCTGGGCTGCATACATAAAGCCAGCGATGCACGGCGCATCCATACAGTATTAATGAAAGTGCTGAGATGTGAAGCATGCAAACGGGAACAATATGACATGCCTCCATCATGGATGAGCTTGGCATGGCCTTGACATGGACCAAATGCGGTCGAACAAGGCGAGGTAGAGGGAGAGACAGAGTGGCAGGGCGATGGGGCCGTCCACACCCAGTGTGTTCCCGACCGAGGGGCCGGCAGTAAAATAAAAAAAAGAGCTCAGCTGCCGGTCTCCCTTCTGATGAAAGAGTGGCTCTCCGGGAAGGGATTAGCGTCCCCCCTGCTACCACAGCCCTTTTCAATCCACCGGTCCACCCCACACAAGCCCCACTGTGTACACGTACGACCACAGAGCATATACACAGAGCACCCTCAACCTCACCCTCCCCCCTCCCCCGTCCCTGTCCCGGCCCCAGACCCCACCACCGCCGCAGTGGATCTGGGATAGTGAAGACGTCATGTTGGAAGGTGGGCGTGTTGGTGGTGGCGGGGTGGTGGTGGTGGAATGGGTTTGGGGAGAAGGGGGGGTCATTTAGTGTAATCATAGGGGTCACGCTCAAGATGGTTCGGGAGAGCGAGCAGAACACCCGGGATGTTTAACGCTGAATCGCCCACCACCACCCCCTGCCGTGAACCCCGGGCCCACCGCGCCCCTCCTCCCCTCTCACAGCCCTGCCACTGCTCCACCCATGCCCCCCCGTTTATAAACACGCACCCCAACCCCCCTCCACGGTCGCCTCACACTCGCCTCAAGTCAGGGTTTAATGTTGCGTGAAATAGCGCCGGGGTGTGCTGCTGGGGCCGGCGGCGCCGGTGCGTGTGTGTTGTTAACGGCAACGGGATGGAGACGGCCGGAGAACGCTCGCACGCACGCACGCATCCGGTGGGTGGATGTCGCCTGGCGGAGGGGGTCGGCCCCCGCATCAGGGTTAAGTGTCAAGCTGCAGATTACAGGCTCCGCCGCTGTAGCGGAGCATTAGCCGCTGTTTAAGCATCTCTGATGAGCGCTGTAAGCCATTTTTTGTTCATGCCCGCGTGCGTTACCCTCGCTCACGCGTGACGGCGTATGCGCATCGGCACACCGATCTGTGACAAGTGCGTGAGTCACCCAGAGTGCATGCGTGCCCTTGCGAGAATCCACTCATTGGTTAGAAGGTAGATATTCATGATGCCGTTCATTTAATTAAGTGCTTTCACATCCACACAGAATAGAATAGTCTTTTTGATAAACATACCACAACAAATATATCATAGCCGGGAAACCCTTGAAGAAGCGCTCCCCATCCCATCAAGGGGAATAGAACTCTGCAAAAAGCCGTAGCTGAAGTTCGGTTCAATGAACCCTGTGAAGATCGGTCTCGCACAACAAAGCAGACGAACATCAAAACCCATCAAACATCAAGCACACAAAAAACATCAAAATGTCTGGTTACATTTCCCCGACCGAGATTCCCGATGCCGAAACAGTCTCACATGTCGACGGCCAGAGTGTTCCCGGAACCTTTTACCTTCTCACCCTGCCTCCCCCCTTTCCCTCCCCCATTGTCTCCCCCACAGGGGCTGCTCCGAGCTCTACCGCATCCCCATGGTGGAGTACAAGGTGGACAGCGAGGGCACTCCCTGCGAGTACAAGACGCCCTTCCGGAGGAACACCACGTGGCACCGCGTGCCGGGCCCGTCGGGCCAGGCCCTGTCCCGGAGCTCCCCCACCCAGGGCCCGGACCGCCTGCAGTGCCAGCAGATCCTCCAGCAGCACCAGGCCAACGCCATCCCCCGGAGCACCTCCTTCGACCGGAAGCTGCCGGACGGGTCCAGGTAGGCTCAGCCCACGGAACGCCAGACATTCTCTTACCTCCGCTGCTGCGACGACCGCAACCTTCACCTCGACATTTACCCTCCGATGTACCTTAACGAAAATGGGAATTTATACAGCGCTTGTGAGTTCAATTGCCCCGGACGGAAGCATATAAATGTCGATAGGATGTGGGGGCTGGAGGATACACACCCATACCTCTTTAGTGCATCTCCGGAGAGGCGACCAGACATTCTCTCCTTTCTATCTATTTTTTTTTCATATCGCGGTCTCCTTCCATTGAGCCGTGTAAAGGAGTAATTTGTCCTTTCTAATGAAACCCCTGCAGCCATGATAACCTTTCCAGTGTGTCATGCAGACGCCTCCCCCCCCCCCCCCCCTCCCACACATACCCCCACCTCCCCCCATCCTCCACCCGCCCTTCGCCTGACTCCCATCAGCGGCGCCCTGCTTGTCTATATCAGCATAATGGCTGCCTCCACTCCCTAATCACAGCCACCGGCAGCGATGGCAGGCAAGCCTCCCTCTCTCTCTCTCTCTCTCTCGCTCTCTCGTTCTCTCGCTCTATCTCTCTCTCTCTCTCTCTCTCGCTCTGCTCTCGCTCTCTTTCTCGCTCATTCCCTCTCGCTCTCTCTCTTTCTCTCTCTCGCTCTCTCTCGCTCTCTCTCTCTCTCTCTCTCTCTCTCTCTCTCTCTCTCTCTCTCTCTCTCTCTTCCCTCTCTCTCTTCCCTCTCTCTCGTCCCTCTCTCTCGTCCCTCTCTCTCTCTCTCTCTGCCCTCTCTCTCTTCTCTCTCTCTATCTCTCTCTCTCTCTCTCTCTCTCTCTCTCTCTCTCTCTCTTTCTCTCTCTCGTTCTCTCTCTCTTTTTCCCTCCCTCCCTCTCTCCCTCCCAGCTACTGCACCGGGCCCAGCAGGAGGTGACAGAGGAACTGACACGGCCAACCACATCTTGGCCAATTACCGCTGAAACAAAGAGATAGCCCTTCCCTGCGTTGAGAGCTGTAGAGAGCCCTCCCCCCGCCCTCCCCCCGCCCTCCCCCGTCCCTCTCCACGAGGAAGGGTGTGCGCGCGCGTGTGTGTGTGTGTGTGTGTGTGTGTGTGTGTGTGTGTGTGTGTGTGTGTGTGTGTGTGTGTGTGTGTGTGTGTGTGTGTGTGTGTGTGTGTGTGTGGGGATGGGAGTTTGAGGGGAAGTGGAAGACAGGAAATAAAGGCGTTTCAGACAGTAAAAACAAAGGGGCACGATAAAAAAAGAGAGTGAGAAAATATACCCATGAAATATATCGGTATGAATGTCAAAATTGGAATGGTTATTGTGTTATTCCAGCATATTTTCGTAGCTCTGACTGATGAGCTGTCGGTAGTTCTTTTTTTTGCGGAAGGTATCGTGCAATTTGCCAGCGTTTCCCCCTCGCCTCGCGCACACACACCGGAGAGAGGGAGACGGGTAAGAGAGGAAAGAAACAGCCCCGCGCTGTATAGGAAATGAGCGAAGGCGATAGCCTAGATAAAGCTGTGCCCTGGCTGGTTTCATTGCTGACTTCAGACTTGGCACCATTACATATGAGACCTAATACAGGCCCGGCAGCCATCCTCTATGACCGCCAATGTTATTGCAGCCGGCGGGAGTAAAAAGAAACGACTGTTAATATCCCCTGAACCTTTATGTCGGAGGGGAGGGAGCGAAGCAGGGAGAGAGGGAGGGAGGGAGGGAGGGAGGGAGGGAGGAGGCAGGGAGGGAGAGGAGCGATAGAAAAGCACCAGCTGCTGTTTCACATTAAAGGCCTGGACACCACTGAGATGACTAACACCTTTGTCGGACCGGAAATGTAAGAAATCTGGCCAAGGTGTTCAATGGCGTGTGCGGCGCGGTAGGGACGCCGTCTGATGCCTTTTACCGTGGCAATAAAATTCGGCGATAGAAACATCACTGCAAAAGAGGCGAAATGCTCGCCATTCAGACCTTTGTGAGACGGTTTATAAACCGTCCAAGGAGGCATCCAGGAGGTGGATGAAAAAGGAAACCAAAGTAAAGCCTGGCTAGGCAGTTAATGTGAAATCCAGTGTAGCCCATAAGATTCCCATTTGATTTTCTCCCAGTCGGGTAATCCTTCTTTGGTGTGGGACTTAGAAGTGGGGCCACCAGGATACAGGCAGAACCTGAGTCCCTTGTTTGCTTTTCAATCTCCACCTAAGCCTCTGAGGCTTTCCTCGCCAGGTAAACGTAAACAGACGGAGCGCTTTGATTACACATCTAAAGCCCGCCTTTAAATCACGATTACAACAACTGTGTCAATCAAGTGTGGTACAGAGTGACAAGAGAAGCCTTGCATTGAGATGCTATTTGCTTAAGTGCTCGCTAGGTGCAAATCGTCCACGGGATTAGAAAGCTTTCAAACAGAGACAGCTTTTTGTTTCTGATTATCTGCAGCCTCTGGAGGGGAAAATGTCCAAAAATATCACTGGAACCACTCTGCGTTGAATTACTTTACATAACGTCTTTTCACCCGCCGAGCGCATTAGCAATGTGTGTCTAGACGTCAGCTCGCTGAAGTCTGGAGGTATTCAAACACAATGGTTTTAATATAAATGGGCGGTGGCAAAGTGGGTCATCGTACCTTAAATCTAATTAAATCAGGCTAGTGAGAGCTAAGGGGAGTGTTTCTTATTGCCAAAGACTGGCACGGCTTTAAACATACAACCAGACGTTTGACTGTGATTTCCTCTGACCCTCTGCGAGCCATAAAGAGGATTTTCATGCTGCTGCAGATCAATGACTTACAACCGGCAGATGTTCTGTGTACCCATACGTCTCTATCGTTCCTCACACACGTCTGGTTTTGTCTTGTGTGTGCAGGACCATGCAGGATATGGAGAACCCCCAGGTCACCTCGTGCAACAAGGGGGACCAGCACTACCGGAGCTCCCCCAGTAACCAATCGTCCTCCAGCGACCCTGGGCCCTGTGGGAGCACCAGCTGGTCCCAGCAGGCCGGATACGACGGGTACGGGTCCATCCCCCTCCCATCGTTCCCACCGGTCACTGCAGAACTCCTTCGCAGTGTGCCTCATCTCATATCTCAGAGCGGCATGTGGCTCAGGAGGTGTAGCGGGTTGGCTGGGAACCCGGGAAGTCGCTCGTTTCGATCCCCGGCTCCTCCGAGCGGATCGTCGAGGTGTCCCTGAGCGAGACGCCTCACCCTGACTGCTGCAGACAAGCTGGATGTCGCCCTGTGTGGTTGACACCGCCGCCTGTGTGTGCATGTGTGCATGAATGGGTGAATGTTGGGCAATATTGTCAAGCGCTTTTGTGGGGCCACTGGTTAGGAAAGCGCTGTATAAATGCAGTCCATTTGCCATTTCACCATTCATATTGTAGTAGGCTATCCAAACAGATGACGGTAACGACACAATATGCATAGTTTATGGTCCACGAGGTCGGCGGTTTGGTAACGAAAACAACAAATCCCATACAACTCACTTTACTCCTTCGTACTATTCAATCAACACTCAGGGCCTGTGTGATCTCCGGCCGCAGTGCCTCCAGGCCTCAGGTGTGACCGATCAAGGGACTGTTCTCAGCGAGCATTCATCACTGACAGCGCTGTGTGTGTCTGGAAGTTCTTACGGACCGTGACAAGAGGGTGGGCCTCGCTTGCACCGCTGCGTACCGCACTTGGCCTGTCTGTCTGGTGGCGAACCAAACAAACAGCCAAAGATCACAGCGGCCTGTCAGAGAGCTGTCAGGCGCCCCCCCCCCCCCCCCCCCCACTGGAACACGCAGCATATTTATTCACCGACGCTCTCCGGGGGGAGAAGGGGGCGCTTCGGTCGGAGATCAATTTGCGCTGCTAAGGAAAAGAGCTCGGAGTTCATCTGCATTGACGCCCGTGCTACCTTTAACGTTAATAGAGATAGCACGTAAAGGCTTCCCCTCCCACCGGTACTTTTCCATGGCAACGGCGAGGGAGGCGTGCTTCGTCGTTACCCCTCTCCTCTCCCCGGCGTCTGGAAGGTCCTGATGAAGATCCATCCCGTTAAACCATAGGCTTAATGGAGCTGATCTCTGCGGGGGTGATCTAATGGCCACACATCTGGGGAGCGTCTAATGAAGTGTTACTCCTGACTCGGCGCCCGCGGAACGCGACGTGGTTATCTATGGGTCACGTGACGCTCCGCTCCTCTCCTTCCCCTCCAGATGCCCTTCCCCTGTCCTCCACGAGCACTCGGGTGACATCGCCGGCGGGGACGGCGGGGGCCGCGAGAGAGAGCCCACGCTGGAGAGGACCCGGTCGGCGGGTGAGTCATCCGTCCCGATCGCAAAAAACACGCTCACGCACGCACACGTGCAAAGCGCGCGCGCGCACACAAGCTCATGCGCACGCACACGCACGCCCGCGCTCACTTGCGACCACCAACCACAAAAACTCACAGGCACCGAGACGCGCACAAACACACACACACACGCACATGCACACAGACACAGACACACACACACACGCATGCAAGAATGCACACACGCATGCACGTACACACACATCCACGCACACACACATCCACACACACACACACACACACATACGCTCTCACTTGCATCCACTATGCGCCCACAAAACCTCCCAGACACAGAGACATGCACAGACGTGCGCGCACACACACACACACACACACACACACACACACACACACACACACACCCGTTGCGCCCCGCTCATACATCACGTTGTTCCCTGCTCTCCACAGAGGCCAAGTGGCACGTACCCTCCACCAAGATCCTGAACTCTCTCAAACACCGAGAGGGGAGCAAGGACTCTCCCAACAAGCTGTCCAGGGTGAGTGGGCATTCTGCCCCCTTTGTTCAAAGGGAGGATTTTGAGGATTTTGATTGGTCGTACCATCCCTAGTCTGCCCACACTACTAGGTTGTGTGTGTGTGTGTGTGTGTGTGTGTGTGTGTGTGTGTGTGTGTGTGTGTGTGTGTGTGTGTGTGTAAGTCTGGGAATGAGTGCACGCCTTTATGTCTATATTTGTATTACCACTCTCTACACTGTCAGAGCTGGTTCCCTTCACGGGGAACAGAGATAAGGTCAGACTGTCCTTGTCGGTGGGCTTTCTTACTATTTCCACCAGCAGAATTGGGACATCCAATTGTACATCCATCCCCCCTACCACCGCCCACTCTGTCTCTCTCTGTCTCTGCCTCATTTGTATCCCTGGAATCATATATACCGGCCCGGCTTCATTAATATGCTAGCCGGTGTTTCGGCGCTTCACACCGTCCGTCTCGTCTCTAGATGAGACACGGCGGTCTCGCATTTGTCTCAGAGGTTGAATATATCTATCCAGCTGTAGGGTTTGCTCGTTCGTCTCCTAATTTGTATTACCTTCCCCGTTCCTCCTCCCCTCCCCCCCCTCTCTCCGTCTCCTCCCTCAACTCTCTCTCGCTCGCTGCGCCGCGGGTTGCAGCTCAGTGCTAACAGCGCTGGGGCTCAGAGCGTGTGCTCGATCGAGTCCATGAGAACCCTTTGTTTGGCTCTCTAGGTTTCCTATACATGCCAGAGATTATTATTTCTTTTCCGCTAGCTCTTTAGGGGTAAAGGGAAGTGAGCCAACACTATTAGCAGTGAGAGCCGGAAAGAAAGTCAAGTTTGGAAGTTAACTTGTGGTTGTGGTTTCAAAGAAGATCCCCCTGGTCGGCCATATTGAACACCAGAGTGTAGCAAAATCTATTATTTATGGATCTACATGTTTGCTGATCTAGTCTAAATTAAACATTTAAAGAGAAAATGAAGTGGATATTCAGTGGAAGGATGTTATACTCGTCTTACTTATTTTTTGGGATGCAGTCTTAAAGAACCACTAAAAGTTTCTGTTTCAACCGCCGAGAGTACAGCCACAGTACAAAAGACGATCACTAATTCAAAAAAGTTTGTTGAATGATCAAGCACTATATCACACCCTGCGCTCACACACAGATATATGCATACCCTAGTTCTCTGCTACAGTATCACTGCTATATATATATATATATATATATATATATATGGATACACTGTATGTATAAATAAAACACATAATATTCTCATTTGATACCCAAGAAGATTTGTAGTGTTTAAACTAGCCTCAAGCTTTGGCCAAGGTGAGCACAAAACTGTCACCACTAATGATCTGCTTGTATTCATAGTAATTGTTACACTGACTGTGTTTATGTCACACTGATGGACTTTATGAATGATGCTGTTTTACGTTGTGTATTCGCTGCTCTTGTTCCAACTGCCCGGGGACAACAGATCTAATTAAACTGCTATCTAACTCTTCTACCGTTACTTTTAACAGTGAGCTGCCCCCTGTATAAAAAAACACCAATAAACATAAAACGAAATAAACTAATCATAATTTAACGTGTCTCCCCTCCTCCCCTCCACGGACGTTGCCAGACGGGAGACAAGACGTCCAGCCACTCCAGCAGCAACACCCTCTCCAGCAACGCCTCCAGCAACAGCGACGAGAAGCACTTTGGCTCCGGGGACCTCATGGACCCCGAGATGCTGGGCCTCACCTACATCAAGGGCGCGTCCACCGACAGCGGCATCGACACCAACCCCTGCATGCCCCCCGGGGCGCGGCACCTCCTGCAGGTGCGGGGGGGCGAGCAGGCGCACCCGTGGCCGTCGGAGCTGGCGGAGGACGCGGCCTCGGAGGACGACCACGGGAAGATGTACTTGCCGCAGGGCTACGCCGCCGCCATCATGGAGGGCAGCCTGGGAGACCTCAGCGAGATCTCGTCCCACTCCAGGTGCGGTAGACCGGTCGAGAGCGCTGTGCGGTCCGCCTCGGGGCCTCGAAGTGTGTTTCGGGATATACATTCAGGGCGTTTAGCAGACGCTTTTAGTGAAAGCAATCAATTTGCACAACAAGTACATCGGTCAGAAGAAGGAAAGACAATAAATCGCTCTCTGTACAGTAAGGATTTTTTTAGAACGAAGTGCAAAGCACTAACATTCGCTAGGTTAACCCATTCCCCGTAAACAACAAAGATAGCTAGAATAAGATGCTACACGATGCGTAAGAGGGGTGTCGTGGGTAAGGGGGGAGACTATGCAGAGTCTAGGTGAACTCTGAACAAGTGAGTCTTGAATTTGAGTCTTGAGTCTTAAAGTTGTGGGGTGTGTGCTACAGACCCCTTCGCGTGCGCCATCGCCATGGGCGATCGCTGTGTTTACGTTTTGCGTAGGTCTAAGTTCCCGAGATGAAGGCACATCGATCGGTGGTCTGTTCTGTCTCTTCTGTATCAGCTCATTGATTTAATTCTCCATGGGGGGAAGAAATCACAGGTTGTCAACGGTAACGGGCGATCTAGCACACGATCTGTGGGGTTGAGATGTACTGAGCGGTCGTATGCTAGCACATGCACCAAAACAAAGTAGTTTATAGTAGCGTTTATTTAGCATTAACCTACTTTCATCGACCGGTTTCCTGTCAGCTTGAACATATCCTTACTGAAAACACAGAGAAGCACACACACACACACACGCACACACACACACACAAACACACACACACACACACACACACACACACACACACACACACACACCCACACACACACACACACCCACACACACACACACACACACACACACACACACTAACACACATCTGGAAGACGCTGGCTGTTCGCTGACCTTCTCTTCTTCCCCCTCCCTGGGTATTGACCGGTGGCCTGCTCCACCTTGCTGTGCCGGTCTCAGAGAAGCCACGGGGGCTGTCTTGCTTGAGCCAAGGGGGGGAGCAGGGCGAGAGGGAAGGGGGGGACGGAGGGGGAGATCCGTCTTCACCCCCCCCCCCCCCCTCTCCTACAGAGCCAGGGTTTGATGGATCTCCCCCTCCCCTGCAGATTAACTCAGGGGAAAGCGGGGAAAGGACAGAAACTGATGTACCCTAGCTTCTTAAAATCCACCGTGCATCCCTCTGGGCTGGTCGCCCCATACAGGGGCGGTGTTGACCCCATCCGACCGCATCACACGCTGGTTTGAAGGCGAGTGCCAGAGCTGTCTGACTCGAGGCGGGTAACATTAAGGAGAAGAGGGGGGATGTGTACTCTGTGTGTTCCTGATTTAACTGCCATTGACACCCGGATGTCTCCTGAAGAAGCAGCGAGAAGCAGCAGGAAATCATATTGCAAGGTGTCGCGACAGATGGCGATGAATATGGAAACAAAGGGACGCTGTGTCTCGGGATGAGACTCAGTCGCTAAAAAACTGATTGACTAATTTAATGAGAAATTAAATTCGGTCTGATCCATTTCAGCAAAGCATTTTTATTATTCTGATCGGGGAACTCTTCAGCTTGTGAAGTGGCCTAGAATCAAAGCCCGCCAATGGAATAGGTAGAATCCGATTGAGCGTCGGGAGATGAAAGACCAAATGTCCGCAGCGTTGACAATTGGAGGCCAGGGGCAATTAGAGAGCAAGGCTGCCGCCACTTCCACCGACGTCTCTGTAATAGGAATTCACAGGCAGATCAAAGGCAGCCGAGTGGTCCGCTCAGAGGGGGGGGTTTAGCGGGGAATCTGCCATTTAATGTCCTCCCTTACTCAATGTGAGGGGTGCGCTGTATTAGCTGCAATACCCTGCTCTCTAGATGATTGGTATGGGCTTCTCCAAGTGCAGTTTTGGGGTTCTGGGGCGGGGAGGGGACCGCTATGCTGCTATGCTAATAAAGAGGATCTGTTTTTCTACCTTTCTACTTCGTTTCATGTGAGAGGATGCTTTGAGATTCGGCTCGTCTCGTGGTCGTCCTGGCGACATCTGTTGACTTATTGTTCTCAGGTCTGATGGGTTTGTTTTTGTAACTTTGTTTTTCTATACTTTTTTTCCGTTTGTCCTTTTTGTGTCGGGCGGTGACGTGGCGGGTGGGGTCTGTGTGTCCCACGCGGTTCAGTGGCTCGCACCACTCTGGCAGTCCCCTGGCCCGCGGGGCCAGATACTGTATGTCCACCGACTCCTCCAGGGCCTACACCATCCCCCAGGCCAGCAGCGCGGGTGTAGGGCCCGGGCCCGAGACAGGGCCTGGGCCTGGGGTGGGTCCCGGCTCAGAGGCGTGTGGACAGGCACGCCAGGAGCCTGGCTCAGAGCTCTCACTGGGCACGGAGACCACCGACGATGCCCACTGCATCCAGGAACCC
>NC_082396.1:5341632-5344132 GCF_031168955.1 Gadus macrocephalus | reverse complement strand
TCTCTCTCTCTCTCTCTCTCTGTCTCTGTCTCTGTCTCTGTCTCTGTCTCTGTCTCTGTCTCTCGCTCTTGCTCTTGCTCTTGCTCTCGCTCTCTGTCTCTCTCGCTCTCTGTCTGTCTCTCTCTCTCTCTCTCTCTCTCTCCCCCCCCCCCCCCCTCTCTCTCTCTCTCTCTCTCTCTCTCTCTCTCTCTCTCTCTCTCTCCCTCTCTCTCTCTGTCTCTCCCCGTCTCGTCGATCGCCCCACGGCCGGCTCACACCCTGCCAACAGCGTTCGCTCTGTCACGCTCACGGGCGGCGTTCCAAACAGACAGGGGGGTTCTCGCCGGCCTCGTAGCCATAACAACCAGTCGGAGGGATCATATTTATGACCTCCGCACGCACACACAGCATCCCCCCCCTCCCCATCCCCCCACTACCCCCCAGAACATCAGACAGACACTGATCTGCTGCCCCAGAGGTTTGGTGTATGGAGGTGGCGTTGTGTGTGTGTGTGTGTGTGGGGGGGGGGTTCATTCTTCTCCCCACCTCCCTGTGCTGCTCTTTCTCTCCCTCCGATATGTCACCTTCCCTGCCTGAGGTGAGGGGGGTGGGGGGGGAGAGGGGGTGGGGGGGAGAGGGGGGGGAGGGGGGGTAGTCTGCCACATGACCCCTGCCAGCCCTGGCTAACACTCTCTCTGCACGCGTCTCCTATGGTGGTTGTCTGAGCACGGTGGTTTCCCCGGTTGTAAGCGGTTTGGTTTTACCTCCCCCCTCTCCCCCCCTCTCCCCACCTCGCCCCACTGTCTACGACCTCTACCCCTCACACCCTCACCTCCTTCCCCTGCCGCTCGGCCTCGCACCTCAGCTGTTCCTCCTAGCCTTTGACAGGGGGGTGGGGGGCGGCGGGGGTGTAGAGACCCACGCCTACACCCGTCTCCTGCCATCCACCTCCCTCCCCTCTCAACCTGGCCTGGCTCACCTGGTTCAGCATGGAGCGCTCACCTGAACTCACCTGAACGTGTTCCCCGTGGAGCCGCTTTAAGAGACCCTACCGGTGTCATTCTGGACCTTGAACCACGCAAAGACTTTGCCAGGTGCTCCCTGCTTCCTAGAATATCAGAGGCAGCGGCCAAGCGCAGAAAAGCAGGGAGAACAGGGATTGTACTTCAGTCCGTGTGCACAGTTGAAGGTTGCTTGCCATGTAATGTTTCAAAAGTAGTGTATTTACTGACGGCCGAATGACTCCTCCATATGTTTTTTGACACAAAGGGCAGTGAACTTGCGGCTACGCAGACAGCAACCAACTAAAACACACACTGGACACACACTCGATACACAGCAGAGAGGAGAAACCTGCAGTACACCAATCAGGCGAATTGACACCGGTACGGTCCGCTTAAGCAGGCCAAAATGCACAAACAGTGAATCCCCAAACGTTGCAATGAATCCAGCTGCACCCCTTGATTGATAGCTACACGCTATTATTAGTAAAACAGCTGGCTAACCTTTGAACCAGAGGCGCGGCGCGTCCCCACCGGCCTGCCTCCAGACCCCCTCTCCCCCTACTCTGCAGCACTGGTGGAAGCGCTCCCCTGACTTGCCCCCCCGTGGGCTCTCCTCTCTTGTCTGCTCCCCCGTCTCCCTTCACGCAGGCAACTCTACGCCCAGGAGGCGGCCTGCCGGCTCCAGGAGGCCCAGCGCGAGGCCGATTCGCTCCACGGCATGACCAAGGAGGACTACCTCAAGATGATGCTGCCAGACAGCCCCCAGGAGGAGGACGGGAGACCGGTGAGCAGCGAGCCCCCCCGCGGGACCCAACCCACCGCTTAAAACCTCATGAATTTGTTTTGAGCGCATGGTATCGCGTTGTTTCTCTCTTGTGGTTGAACGAGCTATGGCGGGGTTGATGTTGCGTTGCAGAGTCGAGCGGATTGACTTGTGAACCGAAGGTTGCTAGTTCGATCCCCAGCTCCGCCTAGCGGAGTGTCGAGGTGTCCCTGAGCAAGACGCCTCACTCTTAACTGCTCCTTATGAGCTGGCTGTCGTCTTGGTCAGTTGACTCCTGCCTTTGGCGTGTGAATGTGTGTATGAGCCGCTTTAAGTCGCTTTGGATAAAAGCGTCAGTAAATGTCCTGAATCAAATGTAAACGTTAACTGAAACACAAAAAAAACAAAGGTAAAGCAGGGATGCTGTGTTAGCCCAAAAACAGATGTTGCTGTGCAGCTTAAATGGTACATTTCCCCCCCCCCAAGTGTGAACAGAACAAATCTCGTGTTCAGTTTTTTCGGCTCTATCGCTGTTCCCACACCCCATTCTCTCTCTCAGTACAACTGAAATATGGCCTGTGGGTTCTGCAGTCGCCCTCCCAAGGGTTGACTTGTAAACAAACAGTAAAGCCAAGAATAGGGCAACTCTGGGCATGGAAATTTGTGTAACTTACAATAAATTATGCATATACAACCGCATAAAAAATGTTTATAAGTGACACCACTTGACTTTGCATTTTGAACAAGCAATAAG
>NC_082396.1:5294722-5339722 GCF_031168955.1 Gadus macrocephalus | reverse complement strand
GACCGTGGTGGCTGCAGATAGAAAACAGACTACAAAGAGGTTGTTGTGCCCCGTGTGTGTGTGTGTGTGTGTGGTGTGTGTGTGTGTGTGTGTACCCTGGTGGTCTCCGGTCGCTTGCCTGCTTCAGAGGGGCCCAGGCGGGTAATAGGACAGGAAGGGTTCGCATGGGAAGCAGGACCACACTATACATTCAGAGCAGATGTGTGTCGGCAGGCTGAGGCAGGCTCGTCACGGGCGCTCCACGACCACCACGTTCCCCCGGTCACCGTGTTGACAGAAGTCATCTTGAGCAGCGCAGCATATATAGGTCATCTGTGCGAGCAGTCGGTGGGGGGGGGGGGGGGGGGGCGGGGGAAGGAAGGGAGTAATGGAAAGGCATCACATACCGCCTTGTCAGTTATAGTTGTGATTATACTGTGTTGTTATTATGGGACGGTTACGGGGAAGGATGTCAGTCGAAACCGGGACGCGGCACCGGAGAACGTTAGCGTTTGATGAGGAGGCCTGGTGCTATCAAGCTGGGGGATTTCACAGCGTTTTTTTTCCGTCGTTTAGAGATGACACAAAGCGACGGGGCCTGGGCTGCCTTTGAAGCCGCCGCGGCTGAATGACTTGATCTGCCTCTGTTTTATCTGTCTTTGCTTGTGTTTTTCAGCATTCGATTATTTTTAAATGACATGTTGTGGGGGGGGGGGGGGGGGGGGGGCGGGGGGGGGGGGCGGGGAATCTCAAACAATCCATCAAACGACGCTATGCTAAACCAGTAAGACGCAGTGTTACATCGGCTTCCTTGTTATGGTGTGATAATACAGATTGGATTTACAAATGGAAAAAGGATTCTGACAATGTTTACGTTTACGTATATGATGTGATTGAATCGTCATGCATTCACTCGCCGTCAGCCTTTGTCGGTCTCCCAGCATGCAGATTGGATCCACGGAAGAAACGAGCTGTTCTCAGTCTTTAGTTGTGCCGTGTGTGTGGAGTGGATTGTCAAAATCAGACACACTCCTAATGAAAAGTGCCTCCACGGTAGAGCAGGGAACACATACATATGCATGTCAAAATAAAAGCGTTGTTCGGGAACGAGAAGGAAGCTGAACCCAAGCTGACGCTTTCAGGCTTTGTTGGGGGGGGGGAAGAGACATGACAGACCGGCTCATTTAAACCTGTCTCTCACTTGAACTGCATCGCGGGCTGCTTACCGTTGGAGGGGAGGGACCCTCGACTTAACAAGGAGTGACAACAGTTCTGCGCCGTGCTTGGAAAAAATTGCAATCTAACCAAAAGGCTGGAAGGCGGATATTACAAAACCGAAATCTGCAACATGGTGGCCTCAAAAACCGAGAGAACCTCTCGCTTCACTGCCCAATCTGGGTGCAGCCACAGCCAACACTTGCTGCCCTTGTGTGTAAAAGACACGAGTATTACTGGACAAACAGTACCTGCAGGAGAACCAGAGACGATATATCATACATGCTGCTGACTCTGTGTCCCCCTCCCCCCCCCCCCAAGGTACGGCCGTCGCCATCGCTCGGGCACTCTGACCTTCCCGGACGTGGTGGAGGTCAGGGCTATAACGGAACAGGCCTCAGGACCTCGGCGTACCCATGCTAGGTGCAGGGGAACACAAACAGAGTGAGTGTTTACGTCAATCAACCGGCATGACTATGTACGTTCATACCCAACCGGGAGGCCCCATACAGCCAACCTTAGACCGTATACTTTGCTTGCCAGACTGTTTATAAAATAATCAGGGGAGGGAAAAACGTTTTTTTCGTTAAGGAAAGAAAGGGCTTATTTTTTACTTCCACAGAAGGTTGTTTGATCCGAGCCCAGTGCTCGGGGCTAGGAAGACTGTGGCACATCTGTCTCACTTTCTGCTGGTAGGCAGCGGCGTCGGAGGGGTCAGTGTATTAGCGGCTGCTATTTGCAGTCAGCACAGTGCAGCTGGAGCCTGAAATAAGTCTAGATTGGGGGTGTGTGATAAAGAGTGCCCGATAAAGGGGGCTGGATGAATGGGTTCTTTTAGGGGGGCTTTTAGCGCTGAGGGAAAAATTGCAATTCCCTATGTGATTCTATTTGATGTCCTTTCTGTGTTAGGAACTCAAATTGACACATTGTATTTATTATGTATATATATATATATATATATATATATTGTATATATATGTTTGTATATATATATGTATAGTGTACTGTAATAAGGCGACTTATGAAATTCATTACAATTGTATTCTTAACAATGTTTAAGTTACTTCACATTTTCAATATACAAAGCAAAGTATTGCATCTCAATTTGAACGTGCACCCATTTTAACTCAAACCATGCGTGTAGTATTCAATACCCTTTAACACCCATCTAGAGTTCTCCATCTCGCCCATTCATCAAACACGCGGCATGTTCGATATCAAATCGATCGCGGCAGGAGCTTCTCGGCCCGTTCGTTTTTTAAATCACATGTGGCTTCAACTGGTGGCTGCCTCAGCCATGGCACCGCGTGATGAAATACTCTGAGAAAAGGCCACATCTTCACATTTGGTCAAAGTCACATTCTATTACCCTTCGCTTTTGGTGGCACTCGCTTCTTCTTTGAAGCTCAGCGGCCAAGCTATCTCTTACAAGTGTGGCGGGACCAGCCTGACCTTTGGTAAACAGTTGCTTTCACTCCCAATCCCCTCCCCTCTGATGCTGTTATGACCAATCAGTGGCAGTAAATATTGTCCTTATTATCCTGATGGCGCAGGCTCCGGGCGCTGGGTTCGCTGCCGTGAGTCCCTGCGGTCTCACACTCATCTCTCGGGGTAAATGCCACCGTGTCAACCTTCTGGTGTTCCACGTGGCTCACCCTGCTTCTAGGGGCCACAGTCAAAGTCAATGTGACTGCATGTTTGATGAGAGCGTTGTACAGTGCGACGTGGTTGAGAGCGTGTCCAATCTGGGCGCCATGGGTGAATTACAATGTTTAATTGGCAGGGTGATTGGAATTGGAAGTGCGAAAGTCAATCATGGGTTTGGCGAAAATGTCTGGAATGTGAAATGCGCGCGCCGCAATGGGTTTGTTGAAGGAAAATGTTCCAAGCCTCACAATGATATAAATGTAGATAAAAAATTGGGCTAAATGGAACCAATTATTGAGAACTTGACATTGTCTTTGGACATGAGCCCAGTGGAAACATGTGCAAGGGGTTAATTTAGTTTACTGCTCAGCTTTCGCCTACCAGGGAGAAATCCCTGCTAAGCTAGGCTAAGCGCTTCAAAATACAAATGACTCCTGATCTGTTGGCACTGACTGCAACAATGAATATAATTGTTTGGTTGCTCAGTCAAAGGATTGACCTTTTAAGCTTCCTTTGCTTGTTTTACACGGGCGGGGGGGCGGGGGCTTTGGGGGAGCTAAATACCACAACAATATGAGTAGTGTTGTACACAGAGTTGACGGATTAGATCCCCCAGATTCAACAGTTTGCTCACAGAAACCATAATGAACTCCAAATGGATGGAGTCTGGCCGCTAGATCATAACTTAAGAACTGTTTTTACAAACATAACCATTAGCAGCATGAAAAAAGTAGCCTCCACATTTTTCAAGCGACTTCAGTATTCCACATAGATGCTACCAGTGTGTTTCTTTGCCACACATCTAGGAAAGCGTGCTGGTGGCCAAGCCTTGACGGAGAGCAACTAATGCTGCCAGAAGAGCTGCGAAAACGTTGCGCACGTGCGCGTGATTCCTCGTGTGCGTGATTCATCCCCATCAGCGCTGCGTGAGTGCGTGCCAGCGCAGATATCCATCAGGCCTACGTGCGCTTGCGTCGCCGCCGCCGTGCACAGCCACCCCCAGAGTGAGCCGCGGCCAAACAGAGATAAATGACGAGGTAGAGACGCCCTCCGACGGAATCGGCAAACTCCCCTCAGTAGCATTGAACAAGCTTTTCGCCATCTAGGACTGACGAGAGAACCTCACTGCCTCCGTCGTTCCACGACAGACGGAGCTGCTTCACATCGGGCTCTGCCGCTCTGCGGTGGGTGAACCCGGGTGAGTGATTCATTACAGGAGAATCACGATGATGAAGATTGTGGCAGCGGTGGTTGACGATGATGATGATGACGATGATGATGGCGGCCCGGTGGGATGCTCAACGTGGTCGCTGTTGGCGTTGACATATCTCCCCTTGGCGAGCTCAGGGTCGTCGGCGCGTCGCAAGTAGGTCATGGACGAGGAACGGGAAAAAAATGCCCAAAAATAAATAAATAATCCCCCGACCCACCTGAACCAATCAGGCCCCGGCGAGCAGGATCACAGCACTCTATCCTGGATGCTTTGATGGAGCCACGCATCAGGTGTCTTCTCCGGCGGAACTATAAATAGCGGCTCACCTCTCCCCGAGCTGAGCCAGTGAGTCCGCCTCAATGTCATTAAGCCCAATCTGAGTCGTAATTGCTTTTAGCGAGGCAGTCAACCGCTGCCCTGACAGATGTGAGATGGCTCAGCCTATTTTCAGGGCGAAGCCGCCCTGGGCCAGGGCGCCAGCGAGGAGAACCCTGCAGAGCTACCAGACTTGGAACAGATTTCGTTTTTTTTTTTTTTGTTGCGCTGCCACTCACTGATTCAGTTTGACTGCCGGTGTCGTCGTGTGAATTCATTCCGGAATCAACCAAAGAGAAAAGTGAAAGACAGAACCGAGAGCTGTACTTTTTTCTGTAAGGCTTGTTTTGTCAGCAGAGCCGTGAATGTTTTGTCGAGTTCCCGCCGCACGGACACCGCCCCCGAAGCTTTTACTCGTCGCACAATGGCTGCTGTATCACAGGAACGACACGCAGGGGGCACCATGCAGAGCTCGGAGCTCACAACACCCAGAGGAGATCAATAGATTGCCGCCGTTTGTTCCCGATGCATCATCTTCACTTAACTTTCTCTCCTGTGTGCGTGTGTGCTCTTAGAGGGCTTCTGAAAACAGCCAGGCAGCCGCTTCATGTCTCACCTTGCTGCTGCCTCACCTGTGCTGCCGGCTGCTCCCTGACAGATAGGCACAGCGGGTCCTTCTCCCGCAGATGGCACCTTGAAGATGACGAGAAGCTGCTGCCGCCGCCGCCGCCACGTTCCGCATCACAAAGACCCACACACTGAGGAGATGGCATCGTCGTCAAAATAATAACAATAATACAAATAGTAATGGCACCGGAGTCTGTCGTTGCTATGGTAACTGTGGTGGCGTGGGAGGGCCAGCGTATTTGCGACTGCCCCCCCCCCCCCCCCCCCAGCTATTGATTCATGTTTCTTTTTTGTGTTTCGCTTTTATCAGTAATTACCCGGAGCTTACAGTTAATGACAAGCTAAGAATTCAGCTGATTCGGGTGGAGATTGTGTGTGTGTGTGTGTGTGTGTGTGTGTGTGTGTGTGTGTGTGTGTGTGTGTGTGTGTGTGTGTGTGTGTGTGTGAAAGAGAGAGAGAAAGAGAGAGAGAGAGAGAGTGTGTGTGTGTGTGTGTGTGTGTGTGTGTGTGTGTGTGTGTGTGTGTGTGTGTGTGTGTGTGTGTGTGTGTGTGTGTGTGTGTGTGTGTGTGTGTGTGTGTGTGTGTGTCATACTCAGAGGAGCGCTAATGAAAGAAAACGGGGGGGGGGGGGGGGGGGGGGGGTCCGTTGAGACGGGTTACTTCCTTCCCTCGTAATTCCCGAATCAGACGGAATCTCTTGTTTGCATTAGTATGAACTAATGATGCTATCATCCGTTTGTTTCTTTCCTGACGTCGCTGTCACTCAAACACAACCTCTTTCCAAGCGACCAAAATAACCGGTTCAAACGTCTCAGTCCCAACTCAAACTCTCAGCTGAAGAACAGCAGAGACAAACCAGGGAAAACAAACATCAGGGACTAAAACATTGGCTTTATTATTCCGGAAGAAGGAGAGCTCGACTAGCAGCTAGCAGCTATGTTGGTGACCTTTGGGGGGTCGTGACCTCTTGGGGGTCAGCGCCGGTAGCCTGTAGTCTCCCCCTCCAGGGTGTTCCCATGGAGGGTCTTCAGTTCACATCCGCAGCCTACAGGAAGCTGGTCCAGGGAACTTCTGAAGATGACACAGCCCCCGCGAGACACCGGCCACACCCTGAGAGGGGCAGACTCTAGCCTGTTGTACCGGGGGGGGGACACATCAGGCTTTATTGGCTTCCCTTCAGCCAATAAGGCTCTGTATGGACATTTCGTGTATCCCAAACGCATGGGAAAACCTATAGTGGCGTAAGAGAATTGCCTACAACCACGTCAAATGCCAACAATGTGTGATGTGCGTCATGTATTCTGTTTGTGACTGTACAAGCTGTATCATCCTTACTGTCCCGACAGCGATATCTTGTTTGGATAAAAGCGTCTGCTAAATGCCCTAGATGTAAATGTAAATGTATGACTTTAACAATCCATGTAATCTATTTACCAAGTAGACGTTCTAATATCGAGGCTGTACATATTTAAAGGGCAAACCGTTTTTTCTAAAACAATTCCTTTCTCCCAGCAGCAAAGAATTCTGGAACACAGGGACTGGAATGGAGAGGTGAACCCTGAAATTAGACCAACACACTTTGTTGGTCTTCCCAGCTCCTGTCAGCTCTCAAATTCTCTGCAGTATGGTAAAAAGCCAAACCTGATCAATCACAGTGGCTACATAACAGTATTCCCACCAAAGCCACCCACTGCATTTTCCTGGGCATGAAGTCATCCTGTTGGGTTGTTTTACACCTGTTGATGGCTAAAGGTGTGAAGGCAACATGCTGTTTTCATTTCATCTCCCAACAGTCCTCGATGTGGTCTGTTGTGTGACTATTGATTCCTACTGAGATGGCTTTGTTCCTTCTGATGGCACTATAGAGTTTCTGCCACAAATTGCTTTTAGTAAGACAATAGATTTTCTTTTTACTCAATTGTTTTACAGTGATAGTTGTTTGTTTTTCAAAAATGATTGAGTTGCCGTGTTCATATAGGATATATATATATATACTGCATACATGAAGAAAGTACCAGCCAAATTGAATAACACACACACACACACACACACACACACACACACACACACACACACACACACACACACACACACACACAGACAAACACACACATATATAAAGTACTGGTATATAATATTCAGGTAGCCGGGTGCTAATAAAATAGCAAACACACACACACAGACACACAGTACCCCCCCCCCCCCCCCCCTCCCCCCAGCACACACACACAGACACACACACAGACGCGATGATCTCCCACCAGTCCTGTCGCTCAGTCTGATGAAACGAGGCCCGCGAGAAGAGCAACGCGACGGCCATATACCCAGCAGATGCTGAGAGGATTTGGCCCCCTCGTACCACACCTCCGGGGCGGGGGGGGGATCGATCATGGTGATTGGCCTGTGCATCCAGGGAGACATATACAGCAGCTGATCCATAATCCCTTGGACGAGCCCGTGGTGCAACCCGGGCTGTCGACCAGGCGAGATGTGGGCGACGCAGAGGTCAGGTACGATTATGCACAGGGTAATACTGTGATTGCGGTGGTGACAGCGCTCGAGGCTTTGGCTGTGCATTTAAGGCTTAATCCTTGTACGTTTAAACCATGTTCCCGCACATATGATACACACATGCAGGGCCTAGTGAGATAAGGTGTGGCTCACAACAGATTATTGGCCGTTTACATCACTGTTATAGGATAGCTGGCCACACATGCGTGAGCGCGCACAAACACACACACAGACGCAGACACACACACACACACAAACACACACACGCACGCACGCACACACACGTTTAGATAAGGGGGCTTTGGGGATCAATGGCAGACTAGGAGTTCACTCTATGAGATTGGCCAACACACATATACACTGATTATAATTTCATAAACACTCACATTCCACAAATTCAATGTGATAAAATTGTAATCATGTCAATGGTTCAAGCGATTAGAGCAAATCAGGGATTACGCACGAAATAGAATTGATATGGCAACATATTTAATCCTTTTGCAATGTATGTTTATGTGTCACATATTCATGGGTTCTTTTAGATTTGATATAGATTCGATTTTTTGGCATGTTACTTAGCAAATCCATCAACCTTGAAGTGTCCCTGGTTAAGAGGTTAAAGAACACACTTTATACTGCAACACATTTTCCAAATGACCTTATCAGGTACGGAAACACATGCTTACTCTTTCTAAAATGTGTTTAATATTGGACTGCTGTAAATGTCCAACACTCGAAGGAGTGAAGACAAGATAACATCAGTGTTAGGCTAAATGCCAGCATTAGCAGCAGCTTTATCTATGTGTATGTGTGTGTGTGTGTGTGCGTATGCATCCACACGCATGTGTGTGCATGTGTGTGCGTGCTTGTGCTTACGTGCTTGCATGTGTGGCAATGTGTGTGTTAATGTGGCGGTACGTACACATATGTGCCATGCAGGCCTGTGGGGATGGGGTTCAGCTTGTATATATTAGCCTTGAGATGCCTTGTTAAGACAGCGCGAGAACACGCATGTTTCAGGTCTGGCCGGGAGCCAAACACCACCAGCTCTAAAGAGCAGAGGTTGGCCTACCGCTCAACACCTGAGCCATCAACGCACTGTGATCCAAAGTAACGCAACTCAATGCCTTAGCTCCCATTGTAAGTAGTCCCGTAGTTCAATGGATAATAAAATAAATAGCTTCTCCAGCATGGAGCTTACCCTTACCCATGCCCTTTCGTGGGGGCGGTTACATGTTGGTTTCATGAACTAGGTCAAATCACCACAGCCCAGAACAGCCCAGTGGATGCTTTTTCCCGTGCAAAATCGATACCGGTCTGGGAGGACTCGAAGGAGTGTACAAAAAAAATAAATAATAATAATAATTATCAGTTGATTCCGTTTTTATTGTCCAATTCCGTGATTCCGTCCGCGTTTTCGTTATCGCGGATTTCATAGGGCCCTAAATATGACCCTCTTTAATGTGTTGAAATCCTGCTCTGTAACCAGGAGTGGTTATGCAGCAAACAAGGCTATTATGATCCCATAAGGAACCCTTAACCCTCAGTGATGATGGAGTTTCAGAAATGGTTATATGGCAAACCAGGAATACACAACAAATCCACTTATTGTATGTCGTACGTCCTTGCACTCAAAAATAGTACTTAGCGTACTACGATTGTTGTTTCTTTTTCTTCTGATAAATGTACTTATTGTAAGTTGCTTTGGATAAAAGCGTCTGCTAAATGCCCAAATTACTAAATGCCCACAACGACATCATACGGTGCGATGACCGGGACAAATCGCACCATCAATCACCACCACCACAGAACAGTTCTGAACCAGCTCCCAGTAACCCAAACTGGTCCCACCATGACGTAGCCCCGCTGCCGTGTGCGGTGTAGAATCCACCCCCCCATCAGGATCCACAGAGGCAGTGGTTTCACTTCCCCATCCTCCCCCTCCACCTTCTCCCCATTTCCCTCATCCACCCTGCACCTCCAAATCTTCTATACCCCAAACCCACCCCCCACCACCTCCACCACCACCACCCGAGCCAGCCCGTCATCCATCACCTCCATCGATCCCCCCCCCCCCCCCCCCCCACGGTGTGGTAGCTGTCTGGTTCGGGGAATAAGTGGGAGGGATGGGGGAGCCGGCGTGATATTTTACCTCACGCCCCCGCGACCGCTACACCCACCCCCCCGAGAGGCGCCAAGGTGAAGCGATGGCGGCTGGGGGAGGTGTGATCGTCCCCCTGTTACAGCAGGAAGTGATGATCATGGTTTCCCTTTGTCTGCGGCTGGTGTCACATTAGTTGTTGTGGTTGTTGACGGTATGGAACGTACAGTAAAGGCTGTGTTCAATGATAGTTGGAGGATAGAAAATTGGCTTCCCTTCTTCAGTTCAGATGAGGGTAATCTTACTTGTTTTATAATTGGTCTTTCATATAAAGCCTGATATTATTCTTTGCTCCATTTTTCCTTTTTTCTTTTCAAAGCCAACAAAACAATTGTATTGTATTAATGTTGAATGTGGGACTCGTTAGCTTCGTAACTTCTTAAATAGTGATGATATTAAGTTGTTATCATCCATATTAAAGAAGCTACAAAGCAAAAAAGCTCCCACATTCACCATTATAATTTCCAATTACCAAACGCTATCACAAATGGAAGACATGAGGCGTGGGTTCCGCAGCGCTGACCCCAACGAACCCAACTGCTTATTTATCACAACATGCTGGATCAAAGGAGGTGGCTTCCCCTACCACCAAGGCCAGTGCTTTCATACCACTGTGATCCAGCGCGCTGTGTCACCGACACACAAGTCTGTCTGGGGGGCGTTGTCCGCAGTGCAGGGCAATCCTGCGCCAAGTGAGCGGGCTGTCAGGACTGATGAGCGTCAGCCTGGCCACCGCTCGTCGCTCTGGCCCCCTGGCTCCCGCCGGTCACAACACCCTGGCCCTCAAAACACAGCGCTAGCAAAATACCCGCGACTGTGCCCTCCTTGGCGGGGGCGCGCCTTAACGCCACAAAGCCGAGGCAAGGAGGACGCGTACGCGGTTTGTGTGTCTGCACGGGAACTTATATGGGGGTTTATCGAATGAAAAAGAAGATGGCGGGATGTTTTTTTAATGTCTTTCAAATAACTTGATGACATTCATTACACACAAAAGTCCTTTCCTGGAAGTATTTCTTTAGATTTTCTAGGGTAGGTCTACATGGATCAATCCAACCACTTAATTTTTCTCGTGTGCAGACTATTACTGCAAAAGGCGCCCAAATTTCCCCATGAATAATTCCCTCCGAACTGGGGAGTAAATAACACTAATTTTACAAGGAGCAGGGAAAAACAGGAGCTGGGCTTGTTACCAGCCTCTGAGAGCCTCCAGCACTCTAACTCCTTTCTCGTCCGGCGGTAAATGGTAGAAAATGGGTCTGTTTGATAGGAGAGATGGCTGCGGTCCCGCTCTTACAGGAGTCCAAATTAAAGAGTGATTTTCATTTTTTTCCACACCGGAGAAGAACAGAGGAGGACGGAACGAGACGAGAAACCTCCTGTTTTTCGCCAACTTCACTCTTAGCTGTCCTCTCGGTCTCCACACCGCGTCTGAAAGAGACAAGTCAGACTATCAAGTTGAACCTCTCCTTATTCACTGGGGAGGGGGATTTTAGCCTCAAAATAATATCCTTGTAGTCCCTAATAAATTATTGTAAGCTTGACACATTGTAATGAATGGTAATGAATCGGAATTAGGATCCACGCCAGCTGTGAAGGGACTGTTGAAAAGGGAGTGAAGGGAAAGTCCCTTTCCTCAGTGGGAGTTATCATCTCTGTGTCCTGTTGAACTGTGATCCGTTCATTTAACATCCATCTCCGGCTCACAGCCATGACTGTCTTGTGAGGGCTCAGTTCACATGCTCTGACGGCAAGAGCCATTTGGGAATGACAGACACACAGACTTCCAATGTCAAACCCAGAGAATAAGAAAAACATGAATACCAAAACATTATAAGTGGTATTCGCAGTAGAAGGACGATTCAACATGTAGAAAAGATGAATGGCTAAACTTGTATGATAAGAGCCGTTGTTATCTATTAACTGACATAGATGCCGCAGGGCCATGTTCCCTGTCTGAATGGGCGATACGATCAGACTAACAGCTTTCCCAGTTTCACTCACAAGGCGGCCAAACCGGGCTTGATCTGAACGTTAAACCAATCACAATCCCTCACCTAGACACATCCATGTGTTCACAATGCATGTTCTACAACGCGGAAGATCCAATCAACGGGAAACGAAGTCGATTTCTGAATTGGCTCAGAAACGATTTCCCTTTTCTACGGCGAAATCCATGAACACCAGAGTGTGAGCTGTGCTGAGTCGTACGGAGCGAACCTCCGATTCAATTAAGAGGCAGGGGGTGCTGTGCTGAGAGCCAGGGCCGGCCTGCACGCTGCTGTCTGGACGTGATAGATGCTGTGGTGGGGGCCCGCTGGCCCGGCCACAGACCATTCTTTCTGTCCCCTCCTGGGTTGTGCGAAGGCCCCCATTGTTTGGGCGAGGAGGCCCGTAAACAGACAGCCGTGTTTACAACCCTGCGCACGGGCGGCTTTTGCAACAGAGGGAAGCCTTTGAGATTCTCCCCCCCCCCCCCCCTCTAACCCTGAGGGGTGGGGAGGGGGTCGTAAAAACCCCAAAATACAAATAGAGACTGGCACTGCAAGAAAGAGGAGAGGATCGAGAAAACAAGCCCTGCCATTTCCTCGGGGCCTTCTGGAAAGATAGTGGTTGTGGGGGGGGTGTTCTACGCTGGTCTATCCACACAAGACCGGCAGTGTTGGGGCGAGATTAACTCCATGCACGCACGCACGCAAGCACACTTGCACGCACACACACACACACACACACACACACGCCTGCAGTTCCCTAGGAGATTAGGCCATGACGTTTATGACTTCACCGTTGACTCCTGGTCGTCCGTCTTGCCTGCTCGTCCCCTGATCGGTTGGTTTTATTGGGTTAGCACTGTGTTCAGCTCTCAATGAAAAGGCAAGAGAGGCATCCATCAAGCGAGCGGTCAGAAAAGAACGACCACGACAATGTGTTTGGTAGGGGTGGGCTGGAGCATGCTGTAATTAGTGAGGAAATGAATAAATAATACAAAGGCGGTACACGGTGGTTTTTTGGCAGTACGATAGGCAGTTGTAAAAATACAAAATTGGATGACTCTCAAAAGAGGTTGTGGTTATACCTTTGCGGAATGATGTTATACTTGACCTATGATACTTTCCTTTGAAGGATCTTGGATATATATTTTTATAAAAATCTCACACAATGAAAACGTTACTTAGAAACACACACAAAATAAAAAGAAAGTGCCTTATTTGGGATAAACAAAAACAGCAGTTGAAAAAATAACCTCCCTGTGTGCATACACACATATTGGAACCCTTAATATTGATTACATGCATATGATAAACCATAATCCCACTACATGTATCCCTCATGCATGGGAGCCTGCATTAAGGAATGTACAATGATCACATCCTATAAAGTTTTCTTCAAATGCAAAAAAAAATAAAGCGCTCAAATTACAGTAACTTCTTTAGCACCACACGATTTTAAGTTATCTCCTGGACAAAGCTATCAAAAACTTCAATATCCCATCAAGTCCAATTCAGATTGCATCATAACAGAAAAAGTGACGCATTGTTAGTTTTAAAACCATGTGGAAGTCATGTTCCAGTTCAGTGGTCGTAACAGTGAGTGATTGTCCACTTCAATGGTCCTGTATTCAAATGAGCCTACACACAGGAAGCCTTGATGCGATCAAAAGAGATCTTGTCCTACACAGCTGGAGAAATACACACTGTTGGGTGGCACTTTTCAGAGGCGCCGACACCAAAGGCACAATTTAGCAATTGCTGGTTAGGCTTTCCTACTAGATTATCTAGGCAAAATGTATCTTTAAAATGGTCTTCAAGTTTAATGCACTTACAGGGTTTTTTTCTACAGAAAAAAGGCCACTTCCATCTAAATGCCATAAAGATTATTTTTCCGAGGAGTCGTCACTGGAATGTCCTCGGTCCTATATAACAGTGGACGGGTGTGGGTGCCACTCAACAGATATGAAGCCGCTGCCACCACTGAGATGAGGTCAGGCTGCGGATGAAAGCCGTCTCTGGGTGAGCGGTTGGTCAGACTACTTTCCGTTTCAGATGTCCCAGCTGTCACTGAAATATTGGTCCTCCTCTTCTTCGTCCTCCTTCTCCCCCTCCTCGTCCTCGTCCTCCTCGTCCTCAATTCCATTTTCCATGAGATCGCAATCATGCATCGCAGTCCTATGCCTCTCCTCCTTCACCTCCTCCTCCTCCTCCTCTTTGAGCTGTGCCAGCATGGCTTGAAGGGTGGCTTTGACCTCCTGCACCTCCTTGGCGAGGGACTGTGCACGCTGTAGGTTAAGGTAAATGACTGGGAGGGAGAAGCCTGGGATTTCTAACTCCCACACATAAGCAAGCACCGAGCAATGTCACTCACGCTGGTAAAATAATCCCATCGCCCCGCATTCACACCTCGACAGCCTGTCGCAACGCAACAGACATGCCACAAGGACACACGCCCAGATAGCACAATCATACACAATGAGGAACAATGATTCATGTGGTCCGGGCTTCCTTAAAGGGGTGATATTATGCCACCAGGTGCGAGTGTTCGTAGCCATTGCCAGCCGTTAGAAAAAAGAATACAAATAAAAATTAAATAAAAAAATGGGTGGGGGGGTGATGACGTCTGTTTTTATTTGAATCCACCCTGGGACCTGGTCTCAGAAAAGTGCATTTTCGGGCTCCGGATCCGCCGGATCGGTCGGCCAAAACGTACAAGACTACGTACAAACACCGACTCCGTGTTGACGGGGCCTTAGTGACTTCACAAGGGGGAGTGTCCACCTAGATGTACGCTGGATAGATCAGTCTACCAGCTTACCCGGTGGACTGTAGCAAAGGTTGCTCATCCATCCATCATACATCTAGGTGGACACTACCACTTGTGATGTCACTAAAACACAGGAAAAGGCTGATGTTTTTAATTGCTTGTAGTGGCTAAACACTGTAAGAACTGTTGGCATAATATCACCCCTTTAATGGTTATAGTTGTGAGAACTACAGGAACACCCCTCCTCCCCCAACCCTTACCCATAACCTAACCCTGACACACACAAAGTCCCGATCATCCAGTCACACTTAAGGTAACTCTTGATCCTCACAGCTCGTCAGTAAAGTCAGCAGGGGGGTTTTGGTGGCCAATCAGACCAACAGACCCCCTCAACCCAAACTCAATTATTTACGTGACCCTCAGTGACACGGCCTTTTAGTCTGGCATCAATAGAGAGGGCTCTGGCAGGTTGGGGGGGGTGGGGTGGGGGGGGGGTTGTTTAACCTGCTTAGGGACTCCAAATTATTGTGCGAGTGTCCGTCCTAACCAAGCAGCGAAATCAAAGAGAAATTCCTCCGATGGTGGACTGGGTCTAAGGGGCTGGCCCGGCTCTCTGCCTGGACACAGATTGTCCTCATTCATAATTAAGCTCAGCCCATTAAAGAGAGCCCCCCCCCCGCCCACGCTATCGATGCCCCCCCCCCCCCCCCCCCCCTCATCGCTGACCTCCGGGCCAGACAATGCCGCTCTTCTGTGACGGTCTTTCCGTTCGCCTGGTATTTGGAGATCTCTCTCCATGTATTCCGAGCACAATGGCCATGAGGACCTTCAAAAGGGTGAGGACGGAGTGGCCTTTTCTGTCACCATGACTACCGGCGCCGTGCATAAAGTGTGACTCAGTGTTGGGCTCTGTTCGAGTTCTGACGTTATTATTTTTTTTCCCCATTCTTCGCTGGCTGTCTCCGTCTCTCGGTGTTCCCTGCATCACCACACGGTACTCCAAGACCGGAGTGCAAGGACATGTCAAAACACAATAGAACAGAAGAGGGGGACGCTGGCCAATCAGAGACCTCCGGTCCCTACGGTCTCTACATCGTGACATCATCATGCTGTCGCGGAACCCTAACCGGGCGGCAAGAAACTATGGGGAGACTTTAACAATATTTGGGGGGGCTGGAACAATATTAGGGGGCTTCAACAATACTGGGGGGCTTTGACACAGACACTAAACAGCCAGTGAAGGAAACGGTGGGAGATGAACAGAAAACGCCATCACCGTTGAACACCAGATACCTAATGAATGTTGCTGTCAGCCGGGTGTTCAGAGGAAGAAATTAATCATGACAGCCAATGGGAACAGCACGTCAGGGGCCACCATCTTTTGGTTTCTCTAAGGAAACCGGGCCTGCATGAGTGTCTATGTGTGTGCGCAATATATGAGTGTGTGTTTGTGTGCGTGCTTGTGTTTGTGTGAGTGCGTGCGTGCGTCTGTCTGTCTGTCTGTCCGTCTGTGTGTGCGTGCGTACGCACGTGTGCGTGTCTATGCGTGGGCGCCAAACACACAAATCCTTTTCCAATCAGCTCTCCAATTAGCATGGAAGATGATGAATTGTGACCGTAATCAGCTCCAACGATTTTCATTTGAGTCATTATGGCGGATATTGCCATTTCCTCAGCGGACGCCTCGACCACCACTGGGGGGTGGGGTGTATGTGTGTGTGTGTGTGTGTGTGTGTGTGTGTGGAGGGCCGGGGCGGACATTAAGATGTAAGGGAGGAAGGGAGGAAGAGTAGAGTCATTGCTGTGACATTCCACAATCTGCCCTCGTGTGGGCTGCTGTCTCCTTGCATCAGCCTCAGCCCACGGTGACGATCGCAAGCCGCCCTCTCGTGTTTCACTGCTTGCATTTATTGATTATTTATGTGTTTATTGAGTTTTTATGGATTTAATTTTTTGGGTTACACTGAACAAAAATGGTAGTTTATGCATTAGTAAGTTTTATTAGACGGCACTAGCATGGGTAAGCTATTCTGTAATGTATATATTAAGGTAATATGAACACGATTACCTTAGTTAATATGAATACCATTGGTAAACATGAACACCATTAGTAAATTATTACTAAACCATTAGTTGACTGTTAATTTACATTAGTTAATGCTTATAACGGCATTGAATGGTTGACGGTGTAGTGTGTAAAATAGAGATAGAGATAGACAGGTGAAAGAGCATTGTGTTTGTCTATGTGGTTTACTTGTGGAATCAGGTCCAGATGAGTAGAGACAGAGACATTGACGGATAGAAAGAGGGAGAAGACAGAGAGAATGATAGAAAGAGGGAGAGAGACAGATAGACAGCGAGTAAGTGAGATTGACAGAGATAGAGAGGGAGAAGACAGAGAGAATGATAGACAGAGGGAGAGTTAAAGATAAACATGGAGATAGACATAGAGACAGACAGAGTGTTAGGGATAAAAACACACACACAGAGAGAGAGAGAGAGAGAGAGAGAGAGAGAGAGAGAGAGAGAGAGAGAGAGAGAGAGAGAGAGAGAGAGAGAGAGAGAGAGAGAGAGAGAAAATTCCAGTTCAAGTACCAGTCCCCTTATGGTTGTTTATCTTTAATTCCTTCCTTCCTGGACCGGGGTGTCAGATAAGACAAGGGGAAGCTCCAGTGAGAGGGAGGGGTCTCTAGCATGAGTCACCCTCATTCTGAACGCCCTGCAGGGCTCAGCGTTTGTACGACTAGGTCCCTGAGACAGATGGACCGAAGAACAACACACACACACACATACACACACACTCACACAATGCCTCTTACCCCGATAGTTTCACCTCCCCACAAACTCACACACACATACCGACAACCGTACCCCCCCCCCCCATACACACACACACACACACACACACACACACACACACACACACACACACACACACACACACACATACCTAATAACTCCCCCCACACACACAAACTATAAAACACACACACCATGCCTCTTACCACAATACACACAATCTCTCCCCCCACACACACTCACACAAACTATAACACAAGACACACACACACACACCCACCCACCCCCCCACCCCCCCCCCCCCCCCCCGCTGAAGTCTGAAGGATATGGGTGAGGGCGTGGTCTCGGCTGAGGATGGCCATCTGCATGTCATCCTCCAAGGTCACCAGTCTGTCGCTGATCATGTCACACTGCTCCGTGAGCTCGCCGGCCCCCTCGGACCCCCCACACTCCACCTGGGGGACGGCAGAAACACAGCAGGGGGTGAGACAGCCTCCACCCCAACCAACACCTCCGGCCGGGAGACGGTCAGCAGGGAGCGGGGCAGAGCGACAGATGGAAGGACCCGGAGAGGAACCGGAAGCATCGTGTTCTGGGACTAAACGGTATCCCAGAATGCAATGGTCCAACCGAAAATGTCCCAAATTTGAAACGTGTACATTTTATTTGGTACTGAGGTCGGGTGCCACGTGCCAGCCTGTTTGATAGCCTTATGTACACGTTTATCATAAATATTTGGACACACATTTGATCAATTTGAAATTACAGTTTACAGTCTGAAAATGAAAGCGCAAGCATTCGTCAGGAATTGGAAGTGCACGCGTGTTCGCTAGCATGAGGGACAGTGGTTTGTTTGTCGCTGCACTGGGGGCCGGTAGGACAACCCCCCCCCGATCCAGGGTCAACCGTTATGTAGAAAACATTATGTCCTAGTTCCTACAAACGCACACATAAATACATAGGCACTACCAACACACACACACACACACACACACACACACACACACACACACACACACACACACACACACACACACACACACACACACACACACACAGAAAAATACACAGGCATGACAGACAGACAGACAGACAGACAGACAGACAGACAGACAGACAGACAGACAGACAGACAGACAGACAGACAGGGGCCTCACGTGTGTAAGGACCCCCGATCGGTTGGACATTTTTTAATAATAATACGTCAAATAATTCACTGTCACTTGACAGCATGATGGCAAAATGTCAGAAAGAAATATGATAGCGGAGCACAAAAGATGACATGACGGCTGTGATAATAATGCAGACACCAGTCTGACGAAGACCTTCTCCTAATGTATCTGTCGAAATAGAAATAGAAAACCACGTCACTGTCTGTCAGTCCTTGACCGCTGTGATCACTGTCACACTGCTATGAAATGTGCGGCGGCTGACGAATATACGGTGAGCATAAAGTGGGGTTATAATCGACATCCATGAAACGGTCAAGGATAAAGCAGTAGGGGGAGCAAGGATTGGGGGGCACCACAAGGAGAAGCACAGGGGCCTGTGACCACCAAGGATGCATGCAAACAACCCAACCACGACCACGACGGAAAAGACCTGCAGTGTTTTAGAGGGAGAGAGAGAAAGGGAGAGAGAGAGAGAGAGAGAGAGAAAGAGAGCGAGAGAGAGAGAGAAAGAAAGACGAGAGAAAGAGAAAGAGAGAAAGAGAGAGAGAGAGAGAGAGAGAGAGAGAGAGAGAGAGCGAGAGAGAGAGAGAAAGAGAGAGAGAGAGAGAGAGAAAGAGAGAGACGAGAGCGAGCGAGAGAGAGAGAGAGAGAGAGAGAGAGAGAGAGAGAGAGAGAGAGAGGGGGAGTGAGAGAAAGAGAGAGACGAGAGAGAGTCTCACTCAAGGACAATTCACTTAGCAATATGTGAAACTTTTGTTGGAAATGATCTGTTGTGATGATACCTCTTGGGGCCCCAGAGGGGTGATTGTAACAACAGAAGGATACAAGAAATGTAAGGAAATTACACAGATTCATTGGAAATTCAATATTCAGACGGCATGTCTTGGTGTAACAGGACGTTTGGGTAATTGTTTGATATTATCTTCTGCGCTGCTAGGCCAATTAGCGCTTTCAAAACCAATATCAGACTGAAATTGGAGGGCTTGTATTAGGCATCAAAGCAGGTTGAATGAGTCATCCGTCTTTGCAGCAATCAACCATACTTATAGATAACTACATTAGAACAGCACTTGTATGTTTATTTTGGTCATTGTGTAATTCAGGTCCTGTGGGCTGTGGTCACGTGATAGGTGTTTGAAACCGTGTAACCTGTAGTTTAATCATAAAGACAGGACGTCTATGGAGAACAGAGTTAGCTCCGACCTAGCTCTGATAGTTTGCTAACCTACTGCTGTCCTCTTCTGCAACTAAGGCCAGGAATAGTGTGGAATAGGTGTGTGTGTGCGTGCGTGTTTGTGTGCTTTTGTGTGCATGTGTGTGTGCGTGTGCGTGCGTGTGCGTGTGGGGGGGTGTGTGTGTGTGTGTGTGTGTGTGTTTGTGTGTATGTGTCTGTCTTGGTTTGTGAGTACATGTCTGTGATTGTGTGTGCATGTGTATGCGCGTGTGTGTGTGTGTGTGTGTGTGTGTGTGTGTGTGTGTGTGTGTGTGTGTGTGTGTGTGTGTGTGTGTGTGCAAAAACACACACACACACACCAATCAATTTCCTCTGGGCAGCTAAGCTACAGGCTAGGCTAAGTGGAGATCATTTACTTCAAGCCATTTTTGAGGGGGAAATGGGTCAAACCAATACTGACAGAGGGGAATACTGCAGAACTCTTACAACCCTCCCTGTACTGTCATCTCAGGTGCGCACACCGGTGGCGGTACTGTAACCCACGCGCTACCTCAAGTTTTTTTCAAGTTTAGCTATTCGTCAGTAACCAGGAGTTGATATTAATATAAAAGCGCTGTCGAAATCCAATGTATTATTAATACATCTCCATGGGTCGGGGGGGGGGGGGGGGGGTGGAGCTATTATTGGATCTGTTGGGTTTCATCTCGTAGATGACAGATAGACATCCGCCTTACCGACGTACCCACAGGGACAGTATTGGAATACATTCATAAATAAAGGAAATAAAGAAATACAATAATAAATGGGCGGGTAAATAGGTATGACACTAAATACCAAAACAATAGCAGTAATTAATAATTAACAACAACATTTCAGAAACACACATACACATACCATCGTGCCTCTTACCATAATCTCACACATACCTACCTACTACCTTCCCACACACAAAAACATGCACACACACACACACACACACACACACACACGCACACGCACACAAACTATAACACACACACGCCATGCCTCTTACCACAATACATACAATCTCACGCGCACACGCTGACACAAACACTTCAACCGCAGGAGTTCATCACCAGGCCATCCTGGGTCCAGCCTTACCTCTGTGTGGCAGTCCTCCATGCAGAACAAAAACTCCTCCAGTTTCTGCAACACAACAGCGGGGGGGACATTCAGTGGAGGCCATGGAGTCATAGGCCTGCCCCCCATGAATTATACAAGGCGCAATTATGTCGGCCGTTTATTGTGTCGTTGTCACCGCCGTGGTAACGAGCAGGGCTTGGTAATTATTCATCGCCAAATCATAAGACACGCAGGAAACGCATAAAATTGCTCATCTCCTGGTTCGCTTTGTTAACGGTCTCACTGTGCGCAATTGTACATTCAATGCGAAAATACGAAATTAATTAGTGTACCTATCGGGAAGGGAACCGACCAGCGTATACACGTATGGCCTAGGGCCGGTTTAACCCATCAAAAAAATAACGTTAATAATGAATAAAGTTTGAACACCGCTTCGCCTAATTGGAAAATGTGCGTGACTCGCTTTGACCCTGCGATGTCCTGCCTGGTTAGCAGCTCACGCTGGCTCATTGATTCAGACGGCGAATGGAAATATTCCAATGGGGATGGTTAACTAATCTTATTGTGGCCCCGACAACCTCATCTGCATACTGTGGCCTTTCACTAATCAGATCAACTAGAGAGCGGTTTGCTCTGGCAAATTACTTTTTCTCCCGGTTAGATTTATAGCGCTCCTCCTCGTGGCTTATGGTGTGGGTCACGGTTGTTATTCCCTGCTTCTTCTCCATACTCGTAGTTTCCGTCTATATTATGTCCCATAACATACGCCCTAAGGCATTGGTATATGAGCCCCCAACCAGCATATTAAAACCCCAGGGGAGCACACAACACAACCAGCTCTGGGCAATATCCTCATTCATATGGTGGCTGTTTATATGTATATATGTTCACATATATATATGAGTAGCTAAGCAACCAAACAGCAGCATCAAACGCAGAATAATCATTCTATTAGGCCCTGATTTCATCTTTTGGTGTTCCCAAATGCATACGTTGGTTGATATTACCTCACTTTGAAGTTGCATTGAAACTCTGACGTTCATGATATACTTTTGGCTGTTGTAAATGCAAGCATTAACATATATTTTCCTCAATGAATGCTTTAGAAACAGAGAAGGCTTAACGTGGGTGTTCTCTGAATGGTAACGGTGGGGACTCTGAGCGGTTCTTTGGATCTGTCCATGTGGGCGGTATATAGTACACTACAACCCAGCGGTACAGAGGACAGACGAGAGGAGAACAGAGGACCTCAGATCTCACCTTGACTCCCTGGAGAAGAGTTAGAGAGGGGGGCCAGGCTTTAAAGAAAGAGAGAGAGAGAGAGAGAGAGAGAGAGAGAGAGAGAGAGAGAGAGAGAGAGAGAGAGAGAGAGAGAGAGAGAGAGAGAAAAGAGAGAGAGAGAGAGAGAGAGAGAAGAGAAGAAGATGAACACAAAGAGGAAGAGTAGGAACTAGAACCATGCAGCTCATGCGATCACGGGGAGTTGCATCAAATTAAATATCATGGAAATTATTTGATCAGGGTTCCCTGTCACATGAACACACAAATACATGGCTATACTGAAATAATAGAATCGCAGGTGACTGATTCATGCCAGTACATACAGTAGCAGAGTACATGCCGTTTAGTTGGATCTCCGTAAAAGAGATGAAAACGTGAAGGAACATTATGTTTCCAGCTTCTACTCTTGCCCATATGTAGGGTTAGTACCATCTCTGTCAGTCAGCCAAGAAGGCAGACATGATGCCCGCCAGTCTCCCGCTTGGCTAGCTCTCAGCAGATATATGCATGTGTATGTTTCTAAATGTGTGCTGGCTGTGTTCCCGTGCCAGGCGGGTCTACGGGTCCGTGCGTGGGCGGGGTGGGGAGTAGGGGAGAGAGCGCAGCGGGTCCGAGCCTAGGGCAAGGGGTCTGGTGGGAGCCCTTGAACATGGATACACACACATATATATATATATACACACAATCACACACATACACACACATATACACACACAATGAAACACACATACACACACACACACACACAAACACACACATATATACACTCACACACTAAAGCACCCACACACATACAAGATCAATGAACCCACACACCCATACAGACAGGCAGACACAAACACACATGCACACATACCCAAAATCCCAGACATGTACTCACACACTCAGACAGACAGACACACACAAACATAGTGACACACATACCGGTACACAAAATCACAGACATGTACTCACACAGCCATACAGAGAAACACACACACGCAAACACACACACACACACACAAACACAAGCAGACATATACACAATCAATGACATGAGCTCACACACCAAGACAGACAGAAAGACAGACAAGACGGACAAAAAAGACACACAAACAGGCAAACACATGTGCATCCATCCAAAATTCAGGCAACCATGCCGAAACACACACACTCTCTCGCATCCTCCCACGCAAAGAAGGCGGGAGTTCTCTGAGAAAGCCAATTGTTCTGCAAATGGTCGCCCCTCTGACCTACACTTCTCCCTCGTCTGGAAATAGCTCCGAGCCCCCATAGCAAGAAAAAGGCGCTCATCTTACTCCAGCGGGTCGTAGTTTGAGTGAGCCGCGCATACCTTGAGAAAAATAATGCGTTGTTTGTGCTTTTTCGAGGTCAGATTTAATACACGATGCCATACAACAGCTGGAAATCATGTGCCCTTAAAACCGAAACGCACCCAAATTGACCTTTTCTGGGGCAGGCTACATGTACAGCTCATGTAAGAATGAATAATTCAATGACCTCTGGAGACGTCCTTCGCAAAAGGGAATTAGATTCAGAAGAATACATCTGTGAGCTGTTAGGTGCAAGACAACAAGTCTGGTGGGTGGGGTAGTATAGGCCTGCTGCTACTCAATCATGCATGGGCAGGCCGGACCGGTTCTGTCCCAGCTGGGGGTGGAACCACAACACAAGACACACCAGGTTCCCGTGGGTATCTTAGTGAACCCTGAGGGTTCTATCCCAGCTGGGGGTGAAACCACAACACAAGACACACCAGGTTCTCGTGGGTACCTTAGTGAACCCTGAGGGTTCTGTCCAAGATGTGGGGGGGGGGGACCACAACACAAGACACACCGAGACACACACAAGACACACATACACACTCACACACGCTCACACACACACACATATCTATACACAGTCTCACACACAAACACACATGCAATGACCCATACAGAGAAACACACACACACACGCACACACACACGCACACGCACACACACACACACACACACACACACACACACACACACACAGGTCCTTGGTGCGTACCTTAGTGAACTCTGAGTGCTGCAGGTTGGCTTCGGGACACCACCTCCCCCCCAGGGCCGTGAGCATGGCGCAGTCCTCCTCCTCTTCTTCTTTGGTGGACGTCGGCATCAGCGCAAACAACGACCCCGCCGTCGCCGCCACCGCCGCCACCGCCGCCACCGCCCCCACCCCGGGGGGCTCCCCCGAGGCAGGCCCGCTGTAGCTGGGGGTCCGGAGCTGGGGCCCCCGCAGGAAGAGGTGGCAGGCCTCCAGGTCCGCCTCCCACACCTTCTCCAGGGGTGGACAGCCGCAGCTGCGGAGAAGGACAGACAGACACACGGACCAATCAGAGGCCGCCGAGCCACGGGTTGTGACTCAAGCGTCGATCACAGCAAGATGGATCACAGGAGAGACACACAAAAGTCGTTGGGTCACACGGGCCAGCAGAACAGTACCTTTGAAGGTAGGCATGAAAAAGTTAGTTTGTTTCCTCTTTCAGGAACCTTTACAAGCAGCTTCCTCAAAACATTGGAGACAAGGCAGGATGTTTTAACCTAACATTCACTCTAGGAGAAGCTCACTGGTGCGCGCTGAGCTTGTATACACTGACCAAGGAATCCTCACAGATCCCTGCCTCGAGCCACGAGATTGGTCAAAACAAATAAGGAGCAACAGAAGTGAACCACCCTGGTCTGGACCCTCTCATCTTGACTCTGAAGTACAATCACGGCCTTCACTGAGGAGCCGTGGGAAGATGGGTCCTTTAATTGTGAAAGCCTTCTTCAGACCGAAACCGGATGCTCTTTGGTTCAAACAGATCCGTGAATGACAGAGCCAAAGAGGCTAGGGCCTGGGTGAGTCGAGAGCCAAGAACATGAGAGAGATGTCCTCTTTGCTGTATCTCTCCCTGAGCTAAAACAGGATTCTTACTCATGCCCGTCGCACTGAGAATGGAGCGATCAAAGCCTGTCAGAATACAGACAGCAGCTGTGGATTCTTCCAGCTGATAGAACACAAGGCCTGTCCAGACGTGAAAGATTAAGATTCAACCGATTTAATCAAACTCCTTATTTAGGCATCAAGTTTGAACTTTGAAAAATGAAATGTAAATGTCATCATGATAGCAAAAAGTCCCAAAAATGTGGTTTTGGACTGTAGAAGTCGTTGAAGTGTTTATCAGCGAATCAGTGCGTCCCACAAGGTGCGGAAGGTGCTGATGTAGACGTGTTTTTAGGACTAGGCTGTTTTTTGTGTCCACGGCAAATAAACAAATAAATAAGTCATAAATCAGCCTGACAGCGCCTCTACCTGCCTCTTGGTCACCTTCATGACCAACATTAATATAAAACGTTTCTTTCTCGTGAGATATCACATACACGATGTCTCCCCAGATATCGTTGTGATAAAAAGTGGTTCATGTGCAACCCATCACCTGTGCCAGCCGTGCTAGACTCAGCTTATATGTTTCATGCTCCTTACCTTATCATAGAAAATAAACGATGATCAGCCGTCCTAATGTATTCCAGCACATTAGATATATAATAACAAATAGATAAAATATGGATAATAAATACAAGACTTCAACACAGTCTTATCTTTGATTCATGGATGTTGCTCCAGAGAAAAACAAACAATAATGCATTAATGTGTCTGCGTCTGTGCCTAGCCCGCATACAAATATATATATATATATATATAAATATATGTGTGGCCCTCACCACTGGGGGGGCAGGAGGCCAAAGAGTGAATGGCAGCTGATTTCCTATTCAAGCGTCTGCAGTGAAAGGTCTGCCAGGTCTGTACCCTGCTGGAGCGAGACCCAGCCCCCCGCTCTCCCTCTCTCCACTTCTCTCTCTCATTTTCTCTCCCTTCTCTCCTCTTGTCTCCCCTTCTCTCCATTCTCTCCTCTTCCCTCCCATTCTCTCCACCTCTCTCCCCTTCTCTCCCCTTCTCTCTCATTCTCTCTCGCCCTCTCTCCCCTTCTCTCCCCTTCTCTCTCATTCTCTCTCTCCCCTTCTCTCCCTCTCTCCCCTTCTCTCCCTCTCTCCCCTTCTCTCCCTCTCTCACCTTCTCTCCCTCTCTTCCCTTCTCTCCTCTTCCCTCCCCTTCTCTCCACCACTCTCTCCTTCTCTCCCTCTCTCTCCTTCTCTCCCTCTCTCCCCTTCTCTCCTCTTCCCTCCCCTTCTCACCTCTTCCCTCCATCTCTCTCCCCTTCTCTCCCTCCTCTCCCCTCTTCCCTCCCCTTCTCTCCACCTCTCTCCCCTTCTCTCCCTCTCTCCCTCTAGCTCCCTTCTCTCCTTCTCTGCATTTGCATCTGAGCAAAGTGAGTGATGGTTAACGTAACAGTTCAATCTTATTGAGGAAAAACTGGGATATGCCTCAATATTTTAAACAAATATGATGCCCCTGTGTCCCTTCTGTAGAATAGTGTAAGCAATCTAATTTTGTTCCAAAGTACATAAAAAACTAATTATTTAGGTTTTTATGTAACCTATGCAACATTCTCTCCCCTTCTCTCCCGTCTGCAGCACAGACAACTGAACTACGGGCCATCCAGAGGTACATGAGAGCATCGTGATTTAAACATTGACGTTGTTCCTCCCGACAAATTTCTCTTTTCATCTACCCACGGAGGGTGTTGTGGTAGGTACACGTTCACACACACACACACACGAATGCATACACATACAAGCACGAACGCACACACACACAAACACACACACAAACACACACATAAATAAAGGTAGCACTCTAAAATAAGTGTACTATAATTAACATGCATCCATGTAAGGTGTTATTGTAGGTTAAGGTACACATTCACATACACACACAAACACATATACACACACACACACACACGCGTATGCACACAAATCACACCCACACATAAATATAGGTAACACTCTACAATAAGTACATCAATTAAACCTTGATTGACATAGCATAATAACATAATAACCATTGTTAAATAGCATTAGCATGGGGCTTAGGGTTCGAATGTTATTAAAATAGGGTTAAAGTTATCCCCAGCCCTATTTAATACTGTGAAATACATGAACAACATCAGTCAATGATTACTAGACTAGTTAACGCTTTTAACTGCACTGACTCATGCTAAGGAAAGACAAGCCTCTTCTGAAAGGGATGGAGCGATCCTCCCTCCATCCCTCCGCGGTGACCTCCTGACCCCGGGGTTAATGTGGGGTGCGTCGTGTCACCCTGCCGTCTGAAAGTGGGCGAGCAGGGCTCTCCTGGGCCTCTCGCCGCGCGGTAATAGGACGGAGAGGCCGCCGGGCACTCTCTGTACAGTTCCTCCGCTCCCCGGGGGAGTATGACAAGTCCTCGCTCGCTCTCACTCTCCCCTTTTCCCGTCCCTGTCTCGCTCTCTCTCGCTCTCTCTCCCTTTTTCTTTTATTGCTCTCGTTCGCCCTCTCATGTTCTATATCTCTGTCTCCTTCTCGCTCTCATTCTCTCTTGCCCCTTCTCTCTCTTTTCCTTTTTCCCCAACTGTCTCTCAGTTATCTCTCTCCCCTCTCTCTCTCTCTCTCTCTATCTCTCTCTCTCTCTCTCGGTCTTTCGCCCCCCCCCTCTCCTCCCCCCCTCTCTCCCTCTCTGTCCTCAATGAATGTAGACAGATCAACAGAGGACACAATCTGGCAGTATCCAATTCAGAGAAGGTTGGTTAAAAAATGATATAGAACGGCGGTTGGCCTGTCTCATTGAATCAACAGATACATTACTTATGATTCCATCATAAATCTTTCATGTTGAATGCAAATTCCCGTAAGAATGCAATCTCCAGTCTACAAACACCATTATGAGAAGCCTATTTCATATGTTCTGCACACACACAACGTATGTGATTCTTACAAATACATATAATATAATAGAAATGTATCAGCCATGAATAGGCCATTTAGGCGGCATCACCTCCCTATTGTAGCGACATACGCGAAAAAAGACACAAAAGAAGAGAATAGAAATAACCACACAAACAACAACTGCGACTAACACAGGATTCCTCCCTTCTGTCGCCCACATGTATGTGTAGTGTTCTGGCTACGTGTGCACACACGCAACCACACTGATGTTGCAAGAAATCAATGCGACACATTAGTGCCATAATTCACTAATGTGATAAAAGATGCATTCGGGCGTATTATATAATTCCACACGCGTAGATATTAACTGCGAGCGCGCAAATGATCTCTGCGTGCGCAAAACAGCCTCTCGCGCGCGCAAATTACCTCAGCGTGCGCAAAACAGCCTCTCGCGCGTGCAAATTACCTCAGTGCGCGCAAAACCTCTCGCGAAAGATGTTTTTACGCTCTCGCTCGAATTTAATTTTGGCACTATGGGGGAGGGAACCAAGGCAGGGCGGGCTTTCCTATGATTGGCCGTTTCTGATGCGTGATATTTGATTGACAGCCCTCCTCTCATTCAATTCTGAATTGTACAGTAAATGGCTGAAACGATAGTTACTTATTGTAACTCTAGATTCTATGAGTATAGGCGCAGCCTTTTAAGGCTATCGCTATTGGGTTATCCCTAGGCGTGAGCTGTAGCACTGAACATTTTGTAATCCCCGACCACCAACAGCGTGGGCCTCAATTACGTCCGCGTGCGGCGTGCCTCAACGACGTCCGCATTTCGCAGATATAGTCGGGCGCCGGCGGACGTTCTGCTCCCAATAAACAGCTTTTCTTCAGCTATTTAAAGGACAATGAGGCCGACACTTAAAAGGCTGCGCCTATACTCATAGAATCTGGAGTTACAATACGTAACTATCGTTTCAGCCATTTACTGTACAATTCAGAATTGAATGAGAGGAGGGCTGAGGAGGGCTGTCAATCAAATATCGCGCTTCAGAAACGGCCAATCATAGGAAAGCCCGCCCTGCCTTGGTTCCCTCCCCCATAGTGCCAAAATTAAATTTGAGCGAGAGCGTAAAAACATCCTTCGCGAGAGGTTTTGCGTGCTGGTTTTGCGCTGAGGTAATTTGCGCGCGCGAGAGGCTGTTTTGCGCACGCTGTGGTAATTTGCGCGCGCGAGAGGCTGTTTTGCGCGCGCAGAGATCATTTGCGCGCTCGCAGTTAATATCTACGCGTGTGGAATAATATAATACGCCCGAATGCATCTTTTATCACGTGAGTGAATTATGGCACTAATGTGTCGCCATACAGGATGAGTAAATAAATCCCTTCTTAAGGTCCTGCTCCGCTGTTCAAGGGCCAACCGGTGAATCACTCTGAACAATAATGCGTCCATTAAGACCGTCACCTGTAACAATGCGAGTCCATGCTGGAGGACAGTGCGTCATCACATTACACAGGGGGCATTTAGCATACGCTTTTATCCAAATAGACTTACAATAGTTCATACACACATTCACACAGCGACGGCGGAGTTGACCGCGCAAGGCGACAGCCAGCTCGTCGGGAGCAGTCAGGGTGAGGCGTCTTGCTCAGGGACACCTCGACACTCGGCTAGGAGGAGACGGGGATCAACCAAACGACCTTGCGGTTACAACCCGCTCAACCCGCTCTACCTCCGCAGCTTAGCAGACTAATCAATCCGACCCCCGCATCTCCCCTGAAGACAGGAGCCCAGAGCAGACTTCACACAAACAAACAGAGACAAACAGAGAATCTCAGGGAGGAGGGCCAAGGGACGCCGTGAGCTCCCCGCATCACGACACGTTGTGTTACGCCACATCACAACATCACATGCACGGCCTTCACGTGGCCCAGAAGCCGGGTGAGCGGAGGTGCTAATGAGGCTGCCGAGCGGAGGGTGACGGGTGAACTGTGAGGTGGCAGGAAGTAATGAACTGAGCGCCCACGTGGGGAATGTGTCTGTCTGTCTGTCTGTATATCCGTGTCTTGTTGTGTAGTTCATCCAATGTGTGTATGCATTTGGTGTGTGGAGTGCGGCCATGTGTATGTATCTTTGTGTGAAATATCAGTGCTCCTTGTGTGCGTGCACATCTGCATGTCGCGGTGTCACGTTATACCGCGACAATGATGAAATCATCATCAAGTAATACTATCAGCCAATATGTGCCGCGGCTGCTGCTAGTCCGGGCAAATAAAACAAAAACGGCAGCAAAACAACAACAACAACAATATCTGTTTTCCTTTCAGCAGTGTTTACATCATGTGCCCGCAGCCCGTCCATCCGCACTCTTTAGAAAAGGAACAGAGAGTTTTTTCACAGCATCCGTCTCCACGGAGACCAGACATCACGCCACTGCCATCACCCAATATCTGCCTCGCTCCCCACCACTCCTCTCTCTCTCTCGCTCTCTCCCCCCCCCCCCCTCCTCTCTCTCTCTCTCCCCCTCTCTCTCTCTCTCCCCCCACATTTTCTCCTCTCCTCTTTATTCTGCTTCTGTACCACAGTCTCTCTGAAAGGACACTGGAGTGATTCACAAAAGGCCTGCGTGTGGGGGTGTGTGTCTGTGTGTGACCATGTGTGTGTCTGTGTGTGTTTGACTGTGTCAGCGTGTGTGTGTTGTGTGCGTGTGCGCACCTGTCTAAGTGTGTGCGTGTGTGTGTTGTGTGCGTGTGCGCACTTGTCCAAGTGGGTGTGTGTGTGTCTGTGAATGTCTTTGACCGTGTGCGTCTTTGTGTTTGACTGTGTAAGCGTGTGTGTGTTGTGTGCGTGTGCGCACTTGTCTAAGTGTGTGCATGTGTGTGTTGTGTGTGCACTTGTCCAAGTCGTTGTGTGTGTGTCTGTGAATGTGTTTGACCGTGTGTGTCTGTGTGTGTTTGACCGCGTCAGCGTGTGTGTTGTGTGCGTGCGCACACTTGTCTAAGTGTGTGCTTGTGTGTGCGTGCACGCGCCACCTCCGCACCTCTGCTTATTATTACGTCCACAAAAGGAACAACAAAACGGGGACAAAAGGGACGGCAAATGGCCGTGTGCGCACTCGACCCTGCGGGGAAAATCTTTTTTTCGTAGGATGGTAGGGGCAAGTACCACCTTTTTTGCCTCTGATTCGTCTCTGATTGGTTAGAATGCCTCTCCTCCAATTGGTTATGGTTAGGGTTAGGGTTAAGGTTAACCCTAAACCTGACCCTAACCCTAACCATAACCCTAAACTCCCCCAAACCGCTAGGACTAATAGAAACACGATCCAAAGGAGAGCCCTTCTAACCAATCAGAGGGGAAAAAGGCAGTACTTGCCCCTACCATCCCACAAAAAAAGGATTTGTCGGTGCATAGCGCCCGTCATCACGGGGACGAGCGGGGGCGTCGAGGAGCAGGGCACCACGGTACCTCTCTCCTGAGAGGCGTCGGTCCGGACGCCCGCCAAGACAACGCGTGAGGCCGTTTGAGGAGCCGATTTCTCAGCACTAACGAGCCAAGAGTCTGACCGCTCTGCGAATGTTAAGTCACACGCCCAGTGGCGCCCGTAGAGACTGTCGGAATAATCGGATATTCTTAGTTTTTCCTTTGTTGTATTCGTCGTTTTGCTTTACAAAGCGACCTCAAAATGGTAGATAAATAAAATGATATAAAGGAAAAGAGTACAGCTACGGAAAGAATTCACATTCACATTTACATTTAGGGCAATTAGCAGAAGCTTAAAACGACTTATATTAAGTACATTTGTCCGGAGAAAGAGAAACAACAATATATATTTGTCTTGGTACAGTAAGGATGTTCAAAGAACCAAGTGCCAAGCACTAACAATTGTTAGATCAATAATCAATAATCAGAGCTAGATATATATAGATATTAACGTTGACTTAATAATCGGTAAACATGCTGTGAAGCGAATAGTTACTTTAGCACTTTCAGGGGAAGATGCATCACGGCGTATGATGCAATTCAAAATGTCTGAGCTCACCTTGTTGGGCAAAGGCACGCTACACCAGAGAACCTCACCTCACACAGCGCTCGCTCAACAACCAGGTTGAGGAAGGGAGGGGGGGATTAGTTTACAACGTGTCTCTATGGCAACGGCACGCAGAAGGGCATTTTTTGCTGTGGTTATGAGGACGGCGGCACACAGTCTTGATTGCAGATAAGTGCCGCTATCCAAAGTAAGAAAAAGAAACACCACAAAAGCAAATCAACCGTCGGTGACCCCGTTGGCAGCATAGGTCACGGGGAGAGTGAGGCGTGCCCCCCTGCCGGGTGCGGAGACAAGACCCCGCGTCCTTCTCAGACCACACGTACACAAACACAAAAACACCGGTCGAGCTGCACATTGGAAGCGTTGTGCATTTCCTTCAGGATTTCCAGCACAGTGGGAATTCACGGCGGAATGCTAACCGAAACGTTGGCATGGGACCATTGTAAACAATTGTTCAACGTTCCATGCACTTTTTAATCGGGTTTGTATTTAAAAAGAGAGATGGATGTGACGCCAACCAATCAGGTCACAGAGTGACGCCTGGAGCGTGTGAGTTTGCGCACGTGAGCTAAGGTTAACGCGATTTGTTAAGGATTCCCTCCGTATGGTAAATTATGATTATCAAATGCTATATTTAATATGAAATGTCCTTCGGATGAGCAGCCTCTCTGTGTTCCTGCCCCCCCCCCCCCTGATTTACATAATATGTAAAACAGTGAAATCATCCCAGAACCTTTATCACAGAGCGTTGTTTGCCCCGGTCCATCCGACTGGGAAGACCCTGGCCCTACCCCCCTGCCCTCTCTCTCCTCCTGGCAGGGGTCAGTGGTGGATGTGGTGTGAGACTTCCCACCATCTTAATGTTTCTTCCATACTGCATCCTGTCGTCGTCGTCCCCCCCCCCCCCCGCCCTCAAGCTGTTGGTTCCTGGCCCTCTCCCGAGTGCTCCTCTACAGCGGGGCCAATCTTCCCTGAGTCGCAGGCGGCGTGCCAAAGCATGCGGTGACTTCACCCCGAGACAACGGCCGAGCGTGTGAAGAGAGAGGAAAAGCCTTTCTCAGACGGTGGAGCGAGAGGTATTGTTTTATCACCTGCTGGACATCCAGCCATCTGTGAAAAAACAATTCAGCTCTCCGCTCTCCGGCAGTAGAGCCGTGCCTGAGCTTTATTTGTGTATAATTTGCCGTGTTGCGGACCTGATGTGATGAACCAGTGCATACGACTGTCTTCAAATCCAGATAAATGAATGTTGACTTTCAAATTAAGCTCATTAGCAACAACTTGTTTGTCTGGTTGTGTTAAAAAAATTGCTAATCAGCGCAGCCATAAACCACAACAGAATGAGTGGCTCAATCCCATCAAGTTAGTTGTCGTAAAATAATTAGTTTGTTAATGAAGTCTCCAAACGACTGTAATGGCAACCAAAGCAATTTGTGAACTTTCAACAACCGACCCACTGAAAAACACTGTCGGCTTCATTTAAAGATGATAGCCCCGCCAGGGCGCATAGAGTAAACAAAAACCATTAATGTGTTTAAATGGCGGCCATTACATCCAGGAAGCCATTTCACTACTCCTGTTTAGTGTTCACCTCTTCAACAAAGGCGAATGGAAAACAAACTCAACTCCGACACAGAATGTTCCACCTAACTTCCTGCAGCTTGTCAGAGAGAGCAGAGGCAGATGGGATCGACAGTCGTTATCCAATCGTGTTTTCTAACAACTGCATTGTCACGAGGCGAATGGCTGTCTTTTTTGGTAATATTCCAAATCTTGTGATTAAATGTAAACGATGAATCGACTAGTTTGACACACTACTGTAACTCCTACCTTACAGGATTATTAGCTTTTGATACTGCTTTTGTTTGTTGTAGTAGTAAATCACCCGTACATGCCTTCTCATCATAAGATCATCACTAATAAGCATTTCTTAATTCCCATTGCACCGAATGGCTCAATTGTTGAACCGCCCATTTACCTCAATAAATGGTCAATGGACTGCATTTAAACAGTGCTTTCTAACCAATGGGCACTCAAAGTGCATTACAGTATTGCCTAACATTCACCCATTCATGCCCATATTCACAAACTGATGGCGGAGTCAACCACACAAGGCGACAGCCAGCTCGTCGGGAGCAGTCAGGGTGAGGTGTCCCCTCGAAACTCCACCAGGAGGAGGGAACGGGGATCGAACTAGCAAACCTTCCAGTTTCCAGCCAACCCGCTCTACCTCCTGAGCCACGCGCCGGCGCTCAACAGCGAGGACTTATAAACAATCATGGTCACAATAGATAGCTCTGGTGCGCGCCGCGGCTCCGAAGCCTCCGAGCCTAGACGGACGAGGCAACGGCTCTGAAAGGGAACACGGTACGAACATTTAATTGGCGTGTCATCGGCAGACATGGAGATAATAACCGCTGGCCCCCGAGGCGTCAGTCACGCAGGGCCGCTGCTGCCCAGCGGAGCACTGCCTGTCAATCACAAGGTTGTCACGTTTCCTTGTGATTGTCATTGGCATGATTGGAGGTCTGCTGCCAGTGCTGTTCTTCTTTTGAGCGAGTCAGCAGCAGCAGCAGCAGCAAACTGGCCCAAATCACTACACCGCCCGAACCAATAGGGTTGTATGTTCTCGAGCCACACTTATTACACACTTATAGCCTCCTTATTGCTCCTCAGTACCGAGACAGACTGACCTGCTTGTAAATTTACATCTACATTTAAGGCATTTAGCAGACGCTTTCATCCAAAGCGACTTACACTGGTTCACCCACACTTTCACACACCGCCGGCGGAGTCAACCACGAAAGGTGACAACCAGCTCGTCGGGAGCAGTTAGGGTGAGGTGTCTTGCTCAGGGACACCTCGACACTCTAGCTAGGAGGAGCCGGGGATCGACCTAGCTGCCTGGCGGTTACAAGTAAACCAGCTCTACCTCCTCAGCTAAGCCAACCCCTGGTACAAGCGATGTACATTTGAGATTTTAAATTGCTAAAAGTCTGTGTGCATACCTCCCAATCTTGCAGAGCTTTCACTCTGAAACCCATCTTTGCGAGGTTACTTTGCAGGTCAAAAATAAAGTGCACTTTGCTTTGATGAATAATGATGTGGAGTCAGCTCCAAGTTTGAGTTGATTAGTTAGTTCAAAGCATAGAGAGAGTCAGAGTGAGAGAGACAAAAATGGAGACTGACGGAGATAGATTTGAAAAAACACAGATACTTGAGTTCATGAAACAACCGAGGTAGACTGGAGGGAGAAGTATCTGGAAGTATCATGAAAAATTGGAGAGCAAATGTTAGAAGAAGAAGAAGAGGGAGAAGAAGAGGGAGAAGAAGAAGAAGAAGAAGAAGAAGAAGAAGAAGACGAAGAAGAAGAAGAAGAAGAAGAAGAAGAAGAAGAAGAAGAAGAAGAAGAAGAAGAAGAAGAAAAGGAGTAGGTTGAGGTTGAGGTGAGTTGATGGAGTGCGAGGGGTGGTGTATCCGGGTGGCCTAGTTCCGAGGACACGGATCAGATATAAAACGTTCTGTGTTCTATGTTCCCGGGTAGAACGAGACGAGTCATGGTCTGTGTTATATCCTTCACCTTCCTTTGGTAAACTCCGGTGGTTAAGACCCTCCTGCCTCCTTGCCTGTAGGTTTCATTGCATGAACGAGCCACAGAAGTCTCCCTCACACTCTGTGGGGGACCAGCACCCCAATACCATGCAGTGACTCATCATGTCCCTCTACATGTATGAAGTATGAACTGTACTTCCCTTACATTTCTGTGGCGCTAATGCAGTTATAAGCACTGATTAGTCTAGTAATCATTTACTAATGTTGCTCATGTTTACTAATGGTCTTCATGTTAACTAAGGTATTCATTTATACAGCATAAAATAGGGCTAGAGTTGACTCTAACCCAATGCTAATGCTATTTTATAATGCTAAAGGATCTAAACAAAGCATTGTCCCCGTGATTTATTTCACCTTGTAAATCAAACAGTGAGGCGCATTAAAAGGGGAGGTAAAACAAAAATAGCGAGGAACAGAACAACAGGATACAACAAGGTGGTGAAGACCGGAGGGCAGTATGGGAAACAGGAAGATTTGGAAGGACGGATAGGGGCGGGGCCGTAGTGGGGAGGGGGGGACGCTGAGGAGGGACCAGAGTGTTCCGGACGAGGACTCTTACCTGGGAAGTCTGTCCTCCAGCAACTCGATATACTTGGCAGCGTTCTCTTTCAGTAGACTCTCTGTTACACACGCGCGCACACACACACACACACACACACACACACACACACACACACACACACACAAACACACATAAACACAGAGAGACAGACAGACAGACACACACACACACACACACACACACAGGGGGAGAGAGAGGGAGAGAGGGAGCAGTCTGTTACTTACACTTCATCTGCCACGTGCTAGCCGTATCCTAGCAACGGAAGCCCTCTCTAACTCATTATCTATACTGTATGTGGAGGCTATTAGGAGAGCTACTCATTACACAGCATAGGTCTGCTATCTGGCTGGAGAGGAGTAACAGAGAGGCCATGGCGCTCTCAATGTCTCTCCATCTCCCTTTCTCTCTCTGTTAGGCGCCATGCTCACAGAGGAACAAGATGTATTTCTCCGCCGCTGGTGCAGATTGCGTTCTGATTGGCAGCAGTTTCCATACTGTGCCAGATTGTCCGTGGGGCAAGTGGAGTTGGAGTTAGTTTTGAGTTTTTTTGGCTCGTGGTCCCTTCTTACCCCCCCCCCCCCCCCCCCACCCTGAGGAGACACGGCCAGGCAGAGCTGACTGTTGGATGGGTTAAAAGGCGCATGTGTCTGTGCACGCGTGTGTGTGTGTGTGTGTGTGTGTGTGTGTGTGTGTGTGTGTGTGTGTGTGTGTGTGTGTGTGTGTGTGTGTGTGTGTGTGTGTGTGTGTGTGTGTGTGTGTGTGTGCGCGCGCATGCGCGTGTGTGTGTGTGTGTGTGAGGGTGGTGGTGGGGTGGGTGGGGGGGGTAGTTGGCAATCAGAGTACTGTTAATGAGTCCATGTATAAAACATGAGAACCCGCGCCCCCCCCCCCCCCCCCCCCCCCCAAAACCTCGGAACACAACAGCCCTCACACCAGAGTGCACCGTGCCTGCCCCTCCTCCTGTCTTTCTAGTGTTTCCTCCGTCTGCCTTCCTCCACGCCATACCCCACTCCTGTACACATACACACACACACACACACACACACACACACACACACACACACACAGGGTTTGGACACACAACACTGTCCTTCGGCTCACATCCTATCGGAAAGAAATCACAGCAATTCAACACCTGTTTCGATCTTCAGCGGCTTTCCCTCAACCCTTCTCCCCACAAAGACACAAAGACACTCAGTTGAGCGCTGTGGAAGCTCACACTGAGCGACACTAACCTAATTAGGTGCCCTGATTGCAGGCACAATCACACAGGGCTTTCTGGAAATCTAATCTGTATCATTGCCGCCGCTGGTGACTCTTCGAGAGCGGCGGATCAGGGAGGAGAGACGAGCTGGGGGCGGAGGAGGAGGAGACTGAGGAGGTGGAGGAGGCTGAGGAGGCTGAGGAGGCGGAGGAGGCTGATGAGGTGGAGGAGGAGGAGGAGGAGTAGGAGGAGGCGGAGGAGGAGGAGGCTGAGGAGGTGGAGGAGGAGGAGGAGGCTGAGGAGGTGGAGGAGGAGGAGGTGGAGGAGGAGGAGTGGGAGGAGGAGCAGGAGGAGGAGGAGGCTGAGGAGGTGGAGGAGGAGAGACAAGCTGGGGGAGGAGGAGGAGGAGGAGGAGGAGGAGGAGGAGGAGGAGAAGGAAGAGGAGGAGGAGGAGGAAGAAGAGGAGACTGCGGACGAGAAAGAGAAGGAGGAGGAGGATATAGAGCAGAGGGAGGAAGAGAAGGAGGAAGAGGAGGAGGAGGAGCAGGAAAGGAGGAGGAGAGGAAGAAGAGGAGGAAGAGGAGGAGGAGTAGGAAGAGCAGGAGCATGAAGAGGAGGAAGAGGAGGAGGGGACGGGGAAAGGGAACCTGCTCTGTATGCACACACCTAGCAGTAAGACATCTTGAGTTGGAGTTGTCGTGTGATCGAGAGACAAGAGCAAGCAGACGGACAGACACGCTTGTATGCTCCCACGTCTCCACACACACACACACACACACACACACACACACACACACACACACACACACACACACACACACACACACACACACACACACACACACACACACACACACACACACACACACAGGCTTCGTCTGGTTTATGGTCCCACTATAGACGTGTGTGTGTGTGTGTGTGTGTGTGTGTGTGTGTGTGTGTGTGTGTGTGTGTGTGTGTGTGTGTGTGTGTGTGTGTGTGTGTGTGATTATTTGCCTGAGACAATTAGCAACAACGAGTGACAACAGGAAGCGAGAGAACGAGACAGAGGAAGCCAGTGAGAGACGGACGAACGAGCCAATCGGATTGATATCAGCCATCAGGGGAACAGGTGTGTGTGTGTGTGTGTGTGTGTGTGTGTGTGTGTGTGTGTGTGTGTGTGTGTGTGTGTGTGTGTGTGTGTGTGTGTGTGTGTGTGCGGAACAGACAGCTCGTTTAAGCACCTCTGTTAATTGCCACGCGCGAGCCTGTCCCACCTGACAGAGCTTCTGCGGTTAGCCGTGACTCCCCCTGCGCTGTAGAGCGCGGCACTCGCTAGCTAGCCACCGAATGATAGATGGAGCCATTAAGACGCCATGTGAAGACGTCAGGTCACCGAGGAGGGGGAGGGGCTCTCAGCTAGGGGGGGGGGGGGAGGACCAGATGGAGAAGCACAAAATGGAAGGTGTCAATGCGTCTCGATAAATATTCCTAAAGGCCGCAAAGATTCTTTTGTTTCTTTCATACAGATTTTTCTGAAAAATGGGTGACCCTCCGGCGCCTTCTTTAAATTCACTGAACTGAAAGTGTCGCCGTGTCAGAACAACTCAAGTGAGACTGGAGACTAAACAATGTGACTCTTTATAGTTATGGGGTGGCATGTGGCTCAGGAGGTAGAGCGGGTTGGCTGGTAACAGGAAGGTTCGAGTGTCGAGGCGTCCCTGAGCAAGACACCTCACCCTAACGGCTCCTGAAGAGCTGGCTGTCGCCCTGCGTGCCTGACACCGTCGTCGGTGTTTGAATGAATGGGCGAATGTTAGCCAATATTGTAAAGAGCTTTGAGTGGCCATGGTAAGAAAAGCACTGGATAAATGCAGTCCATTTACCATATAGTTGTCCGTCTGAAGGCCTGAACTTGGACGAGACACAAAGAAGGCAGCCTTGACTGATCCAAGCCTAGCCACGGTGTTGGGGGGGCCCCTTGGGGGACACAGGGTCACTAACCAAAATTCCCAACTCATCCAGCTCAGTGAAAGGCACGGGTCAGTGGAAGGCCGTGCAGTGAGAAGCACTGAAATCAACGCCTGTGGTAAAGGAAGCCGGTCTTAAGTCTGAAGACCGTACAGAGGATGGTCGGTTGGAAAGTCACACAAAAGACAAGCTTTGGCAAATTCATGAGCATCCTCTCGTCTTTGTGCCAACGGTCTCAGTGTCATTGAGTCAGGGATGGCTGCCAATTACCTCCGTGCCCAAAATCAGAGGCGGTATTCTGAACCCATTCACAGCACTCTGTCAGGCTACTGGCGAGACAATGGAAGTGACTCTATTCTTGACTGTAAAGAAAAACAGAACAGACACAAATGCTTCTCTAAGGGATGATAATTAAGGGATATTAAAGCTTCCGGATGACATAAGCCTCCCTGTTTGTAGTTATATGTTCATGATAAAAGGTAGGAAGACATGAGGCGTTTTTGAGATGATAACAATCATGAGTAACTTGATCATAACGTTTACATGAATAACACACAGCTCGCCACTCTAAGTAAGTCTTATAGTTTTGTGGTTCTCGCTGATGCCATTGTGTTCAGTTTTGGATTGCAATGTGCTTTATTATTTGCATTCCCTGTCGGGCAACGACCATTGGTGGGATAATCCTTGATTGAAATTCTAAGTGGTGTTGTGATTGGTTAGCAAATAACAACCGTATCCACATGTTAAACTGACAATATCTGTACTTAGTGTGCGTTTGGTTTTAAGTTCGGTCCATAACGCCAGGTAGCCAGAGTGGCCTTTCAAGGACAACAGGGATAGCCTCATCAAGCCTTATCACTTATTTACTCGCTACTCCAATTAAAGAGCAATACATTCAGTCAGATCCGATTGGTTTGACCAAAAAAAACGACAAATCACTTCATTCCGCTAGGTAGCTCAGAAACCCCCTGAAGGGGCGGACACAAAGCAGAGAGAGAGGGGGGTGTAATTCCCAGTAATGAAGCCGTTAGCTGCCTTAACGAGACAGTGGCCAAGGTGTTCACCGCGACACGGCAACACGGCAACACTGTTTGTCCCGCACTCTAATTGAAAGTGAATAATGCAGTAATTCCTCGATGGCGTCCTAACAATCGGAGGAGGCGGCCAACATCTGCGCAGCCCCCCTCGTGTTGTGAAACAAATTGGAGGCGGGCGAGGCGAGGTACAAAGGGCTGAGCTGCGTTATAGGACGAGAGAGACGTCTGAGTCTTTGTATTGGAGATGAAGGCCTCTGTCTGTGATTAATGGCCCCTCACCCCCCCCCCCCCCCTCACCCCCCCCCCCCCCGGCTAGCTGGGCCCCGCAGGTACCGCAAACACTGACTGCACGGGACCCCTCCCAGGGTGAACGCAGACACCAGGGGGAGGCACGCAGGAAGACCGTCTGCATATCTAACAGGGAAGGGGTGAGAGAGAGAGAGAGAGAGAGAGAGAGAGAGAGAGAGAGAGAGAGAGAGAGAGAGAGAGAGAGAGAGAGAGAGAGAGAGAGAGAGAGAGAGAGAGAGAGAGATGACCAGCTGGAATTCATCCAGCAGCAGCAGGATGTCTATCCCTGTCTGGGGTTAGAGAGAGAAGAGAAAGCGTGCACAACAGAGAATGGGGGGGGAGAGAGAGAGAGAGACGGAGACAGACAGACAGAGAGAGAGAGACAGATAGAGAGACAGACAGAGAGAGAGTCAGGGACAGACATAGAGAGACAGAGAGGTAAATAGAAGTGCCTTCCCAGGCAGACACTCAATAGCCCCCTGATGGTTTTTCAGTCAACCACGCCATGACACGCTGCTCTGAGGATACCCATTAGCGATCGGCCACAAAGGGAATCAGTTGACACGGACAACGACAACAACCATGTCTTTACTCCACCAAGTACGTGTTTGAGTGCGTCTCCGTTTCAGACCGCGTTGGCGTGACGCACTCCCTAGGCACCGTGGGGGGGGGGGGGGGGGGGGGGGGGCGGCCGTGTGCTCCCGACGGGCTGTTTGAGATAAGCCCGGCGTGGGGAGAGGGAGAGGGACTGAGCCACTGAAGGCACTTTGCCGCGGCCGACTACAGAGACCTTGTTTGCGATGATTGAGTCTGGTCAGACGCGCTGCAGAGAGGGGTGTATCCCCCGGCCTCCACACCTCCATGCCATAACGTCTGCACTTAAAGGCTCTTTGCTCTCAAAGAAGCCTACCCCCCCCCTCCTCCTCCTCCTCCTCTTCCCCCCCGCGAAGCCTGGTCCACTGCCAGCCCAATGATACCTCTTTGTTCCAAACCAGGACCTCTCAGCTCCAAACAACCACTTTCACGCGAAAGAAATTGCCTTTAAACCAACCTGTGGACGGCGGTAAATGGCAGTGTGTGCGAGGCTGCCTACACCTGCACTGTGTGTACCTTAAGCTGCTTGTTACGGCTATAGAATCTATACTGCCTTCCATGTTTAAATCCTTCACACTACAGCGTTCTGTTGCACATTGTTCTCAATTATAGTGAAGTAGATGGTGTGTGTTTGTGTGTGTGTGTGTGTGTCTCTGTGTGTGTCTTTGTGTGCGTGTGGTTGTGTGCATGTGTGCATGTGTGCATGTGTGCGCGTGTGCGTGTGCGTGTGCGTGCGTACGTGCGTGCGTGCGTGCGTGCGTGCGTGCGTGCGTGCGTGCGTGCGTGCGTGCGTGCGTGCGTGCGTGCGTGCGTGCGTGCGTGCGTGCGTGCGTGCGTGCGTGCGTGCGACAGAAGCCGCACACATGCCCATACCTGCTTGTCATTCAGTGTCGCTATGATCTCCATAATAATCTTCAAGTGTGTGTGTGGACAATTGCACAATGAACCGCCGTGCCACTACGACATGCGGTAGCACGGGGGGGGGTGAGGGGGGTGAGGGGGGTGAGGGGACCCACCCCCCACTTTACCCATCATCACAATCACTTCACACCTTTTAGGAGAAGAGTCACGCCACCGACTGCCGCCGATGCCATCAAGCCCTTGACAGAAGTAGCCGGAGGGCCATGCATTAAACATGGCCGTCCCCCTCAGCCGCTCGCGTCGCTGTTTGGACTCCATTACCAGAAGCATTGCGATCGTTTTTTAATTACAAAGAGTGAGAGGAAGTGACCGCATTTCTGATTGTGCACTTGTTCCTGCCAGCCGGGAGCCGCCCGGGACGCAAGGCTCGGTGACGTACCGCCTGGGCAGCCCACCAAGGAAACGTCCCATGATGCACTGCACCGCACAGGGGTGACATTGCCAGCGGAGGGTTGTATGGAAAGCATACGGGGATTGCCGTGGCCGTGGACTTTTTCCAGCATAAATAATGAATGTTTGGCTGGAATTGCAATTGGTCATACCCTAGCATGGAGCGTTGCCAAGGCGGAGCAGAATGCAGAATCTAGGCTACTTTATACAGAAAATGTCCACTCCTCGTCGGGTACTGCTGGCAGTGTAAAACAAAAGCGCAATCAAATAAATACACGGTTTCAATAAATTACCACAGATGAGTTGGGATGTGACAGATTTGGGTTCCCACTATCCCCTACCCCCCACACCCAGCCCGGTACATTAGCATGTCTTAGCTCCAGGTTGTCGCTACACGAGTGCTCTGCTGCTTAATTTTATTAGCTAAAGTCGGTGAGAACAAAATTAAACCCTTGCTGGGGAACTCATTGTCCTCGGCTGGCGACGGCACAATCCTGGCTCCCGGTGCGTCACCCCCCCCCCCCACACACACACACACACACACACACACACACACACACACACACACACACACACCGCGTTCTCCTGCCGAGAGCAGATACCTGCCGCGCTCGAAGCTATAGAACGCTGTTGATCGTCCGCAGCCTGCAACACGCGTGACAGGTTCAACGTCGGCGTCTCTCTGGGGGAAAGAAGACGCCACGCATCCGGAGAGATATCTCACACCATGCAGGTGGAGACAGCGTCCCTGAGAACCTGGCGCCACGACCATAGGGCTCCTCACATGATCCCGAGGGGAGGGGGGGGGGGGGGGGGGGGGGCGTTCTCGTCATACGAGGAGGCTGGAATCAGCACAAATGTTGGGTGGTATGCAAACCGACCCGGCGCGCCGCTCGCCTTTGATGCAGACAAAGTCATCCCAGCTCCCCCGGGCTAAATAAATGGTAATGGGCTTTGGGGTGGACTATCACTTTCACACCGAGTGTACGCCAGCCTCTTATTATCCAATGGGATGACAGTTTAATGAGACCCTCGCTTGGTGTCAGCCAGGCATTACAAAGCAGTGCCTGCCACATTGTGTTCGCCCACTTGGAGCACTTGAGCAAGGCACCCAACCAGTCATTAACGCCCAGTGCCACAGTGTCATCTTCCTCACCTGCTTCCAACCACAAGCCTTCTGCGTTCACACCCACCCATGGGCCCGTTGCCACACTCACCATAGTGCTGTTCTACGCTTTGCTATCCATGTGTGATGATTTTAATAGATTACTCTGGTATCCTCCCCATTGCATTTTTGGAAGTCTCTATAGAATTGCTACAGAGCTTAGTTTGAATCAATATATATTCTTTCCTTCTAAAAATAGCTAATTAATAGGCTTGGTACTGTATTTATGAAGTAGTGCATTTATAGTAAGTGAAAGAGGAATGAAAGCAATGAAACGATAAAACACCTCAGCCATTGTTGGCTCATCTGAACAATGAAACGCTGCCCCCTAGTGGCCGAACGAGCAGACAATGAGGTCCAGCGATCCAGACAATAGCCAACAGCGCCAGCACGACGCTGCTTTGTCTTGGAGTGAGTGGATACTTCATCAGCTGTCCAGCCGGCCCCCTGCGCAGTGCAACGTGCTTCAGTTCCCCTCTCCTCTCATTCTGTTGGTCATTTATGATCCTGAGCCACCACGCGTGCACAAACACACGCACACACACACACACGTACACACATGGAAAAGCAACCCAATTCGTTTCTCTTTGTAGACGCACACACTCATATTCACACACACACACACACACACACACACACACACACACACACACACACACACACACACACACACACACACACACACACACACACACACACACACACACACACACACACACCTCCCCGTTTTCCTTAAAGAGCGATGTGATCCCATTTTATTTAGGAACCAGCGCTGACGGACTGAATAGGGGGGGGGGGTTGCAGCTGGTGCTGTCACCATCTATTTATCTCCTCTGCCACCATGGGGCGACCACACCCATCTACTCACACACTGACCCACCACAGGGGGGCCCCTCTGCCCACAGGGCAAAAGAGGAACCACCCCGTTATCCTCAGTACCACAGACACGCCCCGCCGTTCATATCTGAGGCGTTCCCTTTGAGCGCTGCGCCCGTGGAGCGCTGATAATGTCCCTCATTGTGGTCCTGGATGTCATTCATTAAACGTCCCGGCGGGCCCTTTGTGTGCGAACCGGTCCCCTGCGTCTACCGCGGAGCGCCTGTCGAGGGCGGCGGGCGCGTGCTCGCCGTGACGACGGCGAGGATGCTGCTGTCGTATCGATGGTTTTTGGCGGGGTCCGTTGTTTGAAGGAGGAGCAGTGATTGGCTGGAATGCACCGCTTGCTTGCGGACCGTCTCTCTGCGTCTCTTGACCGCTCGCTCGCGGCCGTTCGTTCCCCGAGTGGGATTAAGCTGCATTCTCGTCAGCGTGTGATCTACGACGTAGTCGCTTAGACCCTAACCCCAAGCCACTATTGTATCCTGTCTGCGTGTCTCTACTCACTATTTAGCAACTACATTAACATTTACATTTACATTTAGGGGATTTTGCTGACGCTTTTATCCAA
>NC_082396.1:5291808-5294622 GCF_031168955.1 Gadus macrocephalus | reverse complement strand
GCTTTACCTCCACCTGGTGCTTCTCCTGTACCAGAAGGTCTCTTGGGTTCAGCAGCTGAGAGGATGACCTTTCAACTGCATCAGCCTCAGGGGACTCCCTGGGAGTCACACATGCACACACACAAACGCACACACACACATGCACACACACAAACGCACACACACAAATGCACACACACACAAACGTGTCGAACACACACACACACGCAAAAACACACACACACACACACACACACACACACACACACACACACACACAACCCACACACATGCCACATACACACACCCACACAGACACACACATGCACACAGTTCAGACACACACACATAAGTGACACACACACACACACACACTGTGTTTGATCATTTCCAAATACCACTGTGACCTTTTTTTGCATCTACATAGCAATTTCATGTGCATATTTTATTACATGTGTAGAGACTAGACAGGGGTTCACTGGTGAGGAGAAGGCTGGAGAAGGCTGGGGCTGCAGTACAACAGGCCACTGCTCTAGCCCTGCTGAGTTCCTTCCTGTTACAAGCTATTTGCTTACATCTCCACCTCATTGTTCTCTGCTCTGCTGAACACAGTGTGATGCAAGCCAAGGGTCATTCATTAACTTATTTACCTCCATAACAGGCCGTATAATTGAATGTCATTATACCGAGCAAGTGTAAAGAAAATCAACTGAAACTCTGTAATTGATCGTGATGAACTGTTTGTCATTTACCGTCAAAGAATAAGGTGCTTCTTGCTTGATGCTGGATACTTAGAAGCACACATAATTTACAATCCCATTTGCACAGTTAACAATCCTCAATAGGCAAACATTGGCCACAAAACAAACGTGCTTTCCCTAGGAGTGAATTATCGACCCACCTGCGATGGCACTCCAGCGTCCTCTGGAGGGCGCTGTTGACCGCCTGTGTGAGCCGCTGGAGGAAAGACGCGACGCCGGGCTGTCTGGACGGCAGACCCAGCTTCAGGGCACCGCGCTCCAGACACAACTCTCCCAGCTTCTTGCCAAATCGCTCGGCTTCAAAAAGACCAACAACACCGGAAATAATGAATGACTAAAATGTAACCAAAAACGTTCGGCCACTTTGCACACAAAAGAACATGAGATATCGAATATACTGTAAAGTTGTAGTAGTGTGTTAATACAGACAGGCACACAACTAACACACGCAGAGATTGATTTTCCTAATTGCTATAAATTCAATATTAACCTTAAATAATATGAAAACTCAAGCAGTCCGTCTAGTCGGTTGAGCACGATGGTGAAGAATCAATGTTTTTGATTGATAATATGAAAATATATAAGCTGCTATTAATAAAAGTGACTATTAATAAACAACTGTGTGCTAGGCAAGACCATAGAACTATTTAAAGTTTCACACACCAAGGTATATTATCACTTGATGCAAATACTGTCGTTCAAGGTTTACATCAGATAGTTAAAAAGCAAACAGCAGCTGTCACTATTTTATTTTGTCGCAGGGTCTAGAAAATGGGTCAGCATCAAAGGCGTCTCCTTAAAATAATGAACATTTTCCAGGGAGAGTTAGCTAGGTTAACCCAGGGATATTCTGGGATGGATTCAGGCCACAGAGAGAGAGAGCGGGCAGATGAATGCCTTCTTATTTCCATCTTATTTCCCTTTTCCATCTGCATCAGAGGCTAAGGAGCTTTCTGAAGTCCAAACGGGATGTTTTACCTCTCATGAGGTCTTCAAACTCAACACTGATGATGAACACATGGGGTCAAACTCAACTCACACATCTCCTAAGAACCACCAAGGTCCAAGACTCCAATATCCAGTAATGAAGCTATGCTACGATGGGTGAACAACATGATGTTGAAGTGACTATTAGTTTCCCCCCCTGCTCCTACTAATTATTACCCTGGTCTGTTGAGTTACTCACATGTCTGTGCTCAACACTACAAGATCCATATTAATTATATCATCTAACGATAAATAATTAACAGCTACTTCACCTAGGGTCTCGTGTCTTTCATGAATTCCCTACCTGATAATATGTAAAATGCAAATAGCTTGACTGATTAAAGTTTGAATTCTTCTGTGAACTCAAATCGAACAAACTGTTGACCAACACATGTTGCTCTTTAGCATAACTAAAATAAGAATGAATGACATTGCCTCCATGTCACTTTACCTGTGTCATAGTCATCATCCAAGATGGCCTTCTGCTGCAGTCGCTGTAGCTTCAACATCATGGACTCAATCTGAGGCAGACAGACAGCAGCGAACAGAAGGATTAGCTCACAGTCCAAAAGGGCCAAGGCTCCACAAACAGACAGCACTAGCAGTGAAAGAGAGTGAGGGGACCACCTTTTGTCAGTTTGAATGGAATCCAACTGGATTCAGTTCGCACAGAATACTAAAATGATGTCCGAAACTGATATTTGGCTTCAGGCTACACTGATCATCTGATGATTATACTCTGAACTGACATTATTACTTTTCTTTGAATGAACTTTGCTTCTCTTTCATTATTGATCGTCGATTTTCAGTTCAAATAATGGGATGCTTATCTGGTCTTGCCAGAGGAATGGGAACATGACACATAAAAGGCAAATACTGCTATTTTTTCCTTCCACTGTATATATTTGTGTTTCTTATTTTCTATCTTATTCATGTTTTATCGGTATTAGATGGTAATTGCTTCACCGAATATTATAAAAACGAAAGGAGCATTACAATGATATTATTATATATAAATATATCATATATATTTCTTTCTTATTACACATTTCCACAAGTAACTCATTCTCATGAACCACGCGCACCT